>NC_052359.1:27806207-27819702 GCF_009727055.1 Benincasa hispida
TTTTTTTTTGTCGAGTTGGTTGCTGCATCTTTAAGCGTGCTACAATACTTGGAAGGACAATTTTAAAATTAGAGTTCTCTTGGATTGGCACCATTTTAGATCTCTACTTATCCTGAATTTATTAGATTGGGGGATTAATCATTTGACATGATCTTCATAACATTATAGTTTTAGGATAGGCGATTGTTGTCAAGACAAACTGGTAGATTATGCACCGTTTCTAGAAAACATCATAAATCCTTGTTTGTTTATATCAAATTGTAGGGGCCTCTGTTCCATGTTTCCTAATTGATTTATGTCCTATTTTTGCTAGATTTTGATATCTTGTTTTGTCAAGACTTCGCATTTTGAAGAATACCTTTGTGTAAAGGTAAATTGATCTTTTCTGCTTTATTATCATTCTTTTAAATAAAATTTTCTATACTTTTCATTCTTTCAATTTTCTACTAAAGAAGTTTCAGAAATTCCATTGGTCCCTTTTGTCAGTCTGGATATCGTCTGAATACATTTGAATTCTGAGCCTCTTTTTTTCCAATTAACTTGTGATCTGAGGAATCAGGAAGCTATAATTTTGGATCTTCTTAGAGTCATTAGACATCACCGGGCTCGACTTGCAACACCAATCCGCACAATGCAGAAGATGCATAGTGATTCAGACATGGAAAGCGTTCCATTTTCTGATTCAATATTTGGCCACCGTGGTGTGACTTCGAATCGCCGCATGTTGATGATCGAGCCCCCTTACAAAGTTTATGGAGAAGATAGAAAGCAAAGCCATAGCAGGACATCACGCACAACTGGAGAACAAAATGGTAAGCCCATTTCACGGTCATCGGGTGACAGCAAGGCAGTTAAAGAGACGTCATCTGATAAAAAGACGGAAGTTAAGACTGGAGGAGATGTTGATACAAAAAAGCAGCCCAAAGTTTCAATGTCGACCTCTGAAGATAAATCAAGCAATGAATTGAAACATAAATCGTCATCAAGGTCTGCTGCAAGTATCTCTGACATGCCAACTTCTGATGCCAAAACAACTAAATCAGATGCTGATAATTCGATGGAAGATTCCATTCCCAAGCAATCCGAAAATAGCTCAGGAAGTAACAGGCAGAACTTGAAGCCTTCCCTTCCTGCTGTTTCCTTTCCAGAAGATGTTAAGAAATCAGGAGAAACTACTTCAGCAGCTTCACAGCCAAGGATAGAAGGCGAGCAGACTACAGTTTCAAATCAATCAATAACAAAGCCTGGCGTAGAAGAGAATATAATCCTTGGTGTTGCTTTGGATGGCTCTAAGAGAACACTTCCTATTGAGGACGACTTACCTACTGCATCAGGAGCAAAAGATTTGGCTGCATGCAGGAATGGGAACAGTGCGAATGGAGCAACAACGCCAGATAAGAATACGAAACGTCAATCTCCTTCTCCTACCACATCTTCTAGTGAGTAGTAAGACTATGGTTTCATGCAGGGGATCCAGATTATTTGGTAAACAACTTTTTTGACAGAGAAGTTTGCATTGAGGTCCTATGAAGCTGCGTTTTCTCAGCGCTTGCAACAAATTATTCTCACCTGACTACAGTTTGCAATGGGGCAGGAATGTACATTTGTGCCATTTTGACTCTTGTTTCAGTGAATTCTGAAACAGCAAGCTGTTTACTTTGAGGATCAGCGGCCGTTAATGACAACACATCCTTTCAATTGGTAACATTTTCTTGATATAGAGCTTACGTTTTGTACATAAAACCTGTATCTTGAACTATAAATTATGTATACTAACAAAGAATATGCTAGATTGAATCAATGCATTTTGTAGAAGGATCTCAATTGTCTTCAAGAGAATACTGGGAATTTCGCATATAATGAACAAAATGCTCAGTTTGTAGTTCTGTTACAAGATTTTGAGGAAAATGAAAGCCGTTCGGCTCAGACATTTCTTTTTCCGAGTCTTCAGATCACCATTTTGTGGGTTTCTTTTAATCATTATTGGATGTTAAATGCTTTTTATTTATTATTTATTTTTAAATATCTGCTTGAAGTTGTGGCTAGGTTGAGATGTTTTAATGTATGGGTTATTAGTGCATTTTTAGGCTTGATGTTAAATGTTGGGTTGGTTGAATTTTGTGTAATTTGTTAGATGATTGGTGAGTAATTTCGAATTTCGATTGAGAAGTTGTTAATTTGATCTTCAATTCAAATTTGGGTAATCGGAGCGGGTAGTACTTTTAAAGCTAATAATTAAGTGCATAGCAACATTTTTAAAGAATTACCAATGTAACAAAATCTATTAGTGATAGACTCCAAGAGCTGGATCTAAATTTTGTTATATATGCAAAAGAAATTTGCATTGCTCTTTATCTGCTAATACTTCGGACTTGATTGCTATGCTTGTAACTGCACTTATTCCAAATGTATTAGCAATATACCCAATAAAGCATGTGTGTTTCATTTTCTAAGTGTATCAGCAATGTATTAGATGTACGACTAAATGTCTTAGACATCAACTAGTAAATGCTTGAAATCGACATAAGTATATCTAAACATCAACCACCACACATTTTTTTAACCATATAGAACATTTTGGATTTTTTATTAGGGCTAGTTGCACAAATAACAATCAGTTTTAAAATAATAAAAAAATGTAGAACAAGGATAAACATATTAGGGATATGACAAAAAATTAGCACCAGATATCATCGATAGCAACTATCAGTGATAACAATATAGATAAATGATTAAAAATCCCACCGCAACTCACCATTTCATGCTTCTTCTTCTTATTTTCTCAAATTAAAAACTATCACTAATAGCAGCTAACAATGGTAGCAAATGATAGCAGCTATCACTGCTAGCCACTGATAGTTACTATTAGTTGCTATATTGATAGTTGCTACCAGTGAAAGCATTCAATTTGATAAATATTAATACAACCTTAAAATAGTAACACTTGAAATATTACCTTTCAATTTGCTATCAGTTTTCAATGGCTATCATTGATACACTTTGATCAATTGGAATCAAACTTGAACTATTAACACCTAAGGCCATAAATGGATATCAATGATAGACTTTTATAAATAGTTATCAACTTTTGAAAGGGAACTATCATCTTTCAAATACTAACATTTAAAGCTACAAGTGATAAAAGTCTATCAATAAGAGACTATAAGTGACTATCTCTTATATTTATCTAAGATATATCACTAATATCACTAATATCATTCATTTTATTGATATATACCTAAGTCATATCACTTATAACTATGACTATCATTGATAGCTTCAATCAGTGGCTATCACTGAAAACTTTTAGCAGTGACTATCAATGCTAGACTTTCAGCAAATGGAATTGACTTTTATATTATTAATATCATCGATATATGGATATTACCTAAGTTCTATCACTGATATAACTTATATCACTTATATCATAGTTATCGGTGATAGCTTCTATCATTGATAACATATTATCAGAGATAACTTTTGTCATTCCTTTTTACCATCAAATAACATGTTATCAGTATCGTTGATAGCTTCTATCATTGATAACATGTTATTAGTGATAACTTCTATGTAAGAGTATAATAACATGCAGCAGAAGTAACAAGGATCAATAAGCATTCAAATTCACTAATTTTGGTAGAAACTAAAGCATGCTCATCTAAATAAGAGGATTTTGGATCATACCTTTGTAGAACTCTTCAAGATCTCAATCAATCAGCAGCAGTCTTCTCCAAAGATCACCGTGAACCACCTCAAGATCTTCCCCACTATCCTCTTGGAGCTTTAGACCGAGTTGTGGGACTCAAGAATAGCTTGAAGTAATGTAAAATGTAAGGAGAAGCTCACAACAGCACTCACTCGAAGAACACTTCTTCAACTGAAATTTTCTCTCAAATTTCTGTAGAATGCCTACTTAAAAAACACTCAATTCTTCTTTATTTATTGTAGGTGAACATGCAAAGAAGAAATGTGCATGGTTTGCAGCTCAAGCTGGGAGTTAATGAATAAGAGGAAGTGGGTTTTGTGTGAGTATGAAGAAGATGATAATGGAAAACCATGAAAATCCATTTTGTGCACGTTCTCCAATTTTCCAATTTATCTTAAAATCAAAATTTTGATTTTAAAACCATTTTGATTTTAAAACTGAAAAATTAATTTTCTAAGATTAATTTCATAAATTAATTTAAAATATATTAGTTAATTTAATATCAAATATTAAATTAATTTTTGCATAAAACCATATTTATATATTTAAACGATATTTAAATATATATTCTTCTATTCCGTTTAATTTTAATTTGGACGTTTCAAATTAATTTCTCAAGCTACTCTAAAGCTTAACCATTTATGAGGTAATAGGGTACCTCACAGACCTACAGATCATGGGCTCCAACATTTCAAGATTAATCAGCTCAAGCTACTTTATTTAATCCAACTAGAGAGACCATGGAATATGCTATCACACTTCCCGCTCCCACTAACTATGAACATTCTCTCCATCCATTTTGGTATTGACCTACCCAAACACCATCCTTTAGGGGGATACTCCCAGGGTGTCACGAGGCCGAGGATAGATCTCACGATGTGGACTATGAGGGAGAAATGCGAGAGGTGTAAATGAAGCATCAAATGCCCCAAGTACCCCCCACTAAATATTCTACCTAGAGGTTTATTAACCTAGACAATCCGGCTACTGATTATAATCCAAGTCATTTATTAAGTTTACTTAAAAACAACTTTTGTCTTTGAAATAAAACAAGTCCAAGTAGTCAAATTAAACTCTTTAATGGAATGTCCTTAACTTGCATGCATGCATGAAATCTATCAAATCCACTTTTCCAGGTAGATTTCCAGGTAGGGGTGTTTCGTTGTCGTCACCTTAAATACCCCAGCCTAGACAGAACCCGCCTTAGACAAAAGGTCCCTTAAAGATAGATTTGTTACACTTTAATCTTTTACTAATTATTTTAGTTCTGGTTTCATTTTATAACCATTTATAAAATAAACTACTAAAACACACATGCCACATAACAAAATATTTATAACGTTTATAAATATTACGCTAAATAAATTATGCATATATAAATATAACCCTTATATTATATAATGCATGAGCATGCATTTACGTAAATCAAATCATGTTTCACTAAATCATAACACTTATAATAAAGAGAATATGCATGACCAATGCATAACCTAAGGTGGGATTTATTTATATGTGCATACCATATGACATAAAAAAAAGAATATATATATATATATATATATATACATATCACATGTATAAAACCATGGATTAATGGACCGGGATGAACCAATACAAAACTGGAATGAGAAAACTGTCTATTATTCTGCCGAGAAAACTGGATGACATGCGAACCGGGTCTTGAACCGTCGGGTGAAGCTCCCATCATTTAGTAAATGCCTCCAGGTAAACGATCGTGTAGCGCACACTAGACGCTGTCTCTTATACACATCTAGATGTGTATAAGAGACAGGTTAAAAGTAGCGCACACTAAACGATAGTGCGAAAGCTAAACGATCGTATAGACAACAATGAGGCCGCGAAGCCTGATCGTCTAGACGATCGCATAGTACGCGAAAGCTAAACGATTTACCATGCTATTACTCCATGATCGTATAGTTAATAACTAAGCGATGAGGCTTGCTGAGCTATACGATCGTCTAGTGCGCGCTCGCGTTAAATGACAGCCGAGCATCCGATACTCAGCGATCGTCTACATCATCGTCTACATGACACGATCAATGCTTGATTTTCTTCTTCTTCGAAGAACATCAACCCTTGCTCCGAACTTTATCTCGAACGACTCAAGAATCAAACTAACTTTGAATTTACAGACTTGATAGCAATTAATTGTGCCCAAAAAATTAGGGGTCTTAACAATTAACTTAAGAATTCAACAAACCGAGGTTACATCCCAGAATACTCCATTAATCCACACATCCACAAACGAATTAATAATTAAAATGGAGAGAAGACATGTTACACCCACCAAGAATGTAAATGACATTCTTTTGCAGTAATAAATTGGAGTATCAGAAACCGAAAGCTTTGATACCAATTGAAGGAACTCTTATTCAAGAGTACCTATGAGCGGAAGAGGGTCTTTCCAATTCATTGTGACAAAATTTTCACATATAAATTCAAACATACTAAAATGCATTCATAATGCTAAATATAAACATGCTCAAAAGAAAAATGAATAAGAGATTGAAAGATCATATAAGTTGAAGACTTATTATTCATAGCAAATCTCGCTTTTTGCTGAGAAGTTAAGTTATTGCTCAGCAAAAATCAATCATCTACCTCGAACAGTCTCCACACGAACAGAAGAAAACATGGTTGACACCACCACTCAGAGCCCTCAGTATTCTTGGAATGAGAATCCAAAGGGTGGGCTTTGTTCGAATTTGGTAAAGGAAAGAAGGAAGGGAGATCATATACAACGATCAAGCAATGAGAGAGAGGCTCGTCTACCGTATAGACAAAATGCTAGATCGTTTAGGTGAAATATACGATCGTGTAGGAAAAGGTAAGCGGTCGTCTAAACGATCATGTAGGAAAAACTAAGCGATCGTCTATACGATCGTTTAGTAAATATCAGGCACTAAACGATCGCTTAGAAAAGGTAAACGATCGTTTATTAAATAGCGGGCACTAAACGATTGCTTAGAAAAAGGTAAACGATCGTTTAGTAAATAGCGTGCGCGGGTGTAATCGTTAAACGATCGCTTAGCACTATCATATAGGTAAGCGATCGTTCAAGCACTATCATATAGGCTCAAGTTTTCTATGCGATGAAACTCTTTAACACAATGTCCACGTGCATCCCATGATTAACACACCGTGAGCTATTTAAGCATCTCAAAATGATTTTTCAAATTACTCATCCGTTATAAAACAGAAGAGACGTCGTCCTATTACCCCTTTAACCGTCCAATTAATAGACAATGAATATGATCACATCATATTCATAACTTATGAATTAATATCATATATTAATTATAGTATTTTTCCTCCACTAGATATAAATCATATTTATATCCAATTTCTTCCAAATTAATGTATCTCATACATAAAGTTAATTATATCATATATAATTAACTAGTTCAATTATATCATATACAATTGAACTCCCTCTTGTCAATTTGAACATTTCAAACTGATCAAAAATTGACTCTCAACTTGTATCCAAGCTACCAAGGGGACCTTATGGGCCTATGGCTCGAAGCTTCAACAGTACGTGAATAGCTGACCAAACTCTTTAGCCACGATATTCACCATCCGTTAACCGCCAGAAATTCCACTAAAGATTAACAGTTGAACTCTTCTTACCATAGATATATTTCTATGTCCATTGGATATAACCAATCATCGGTACGATGATCCTTCATAGATGTTCATAATTACAGCAGGCCAATTTACCGTTTTTCCCTTGTAGTTACATCTTATTCCTTAAGTACCACTGATCCCTCTAATGAACAATACAAAATAGTTCTACTATGTGTGAACACCTCTCGGACCATGAGAAGGTGTGTGGCGCCACATCGTTCAAACCCCAGGATCAGCCCTTAAGAGAGCAATCTCTTTACTTACCCCTGCTTCGGGGAAGGAGTGAACTCCATCTTGTGAAGTTGAGATCCCAGCTCTTAATCAGACGAATCCCCAAAGTGGTAAGTTTGAGTCGGCACTTTGGTCACTCGCACTCATGCAAATCAAAGGACCGCCCTCAATGGCAGGAGTTCCCCATTGGGGTTGATGTCCTAAAGTTTTGTGTCCTGTAGTTTGTAAACAGTATGTACGAACACTTGTGTTGTTAATATATGATATTTACTTCACATCTTGTTTTTTGCTCAATTAATTATTTTATTTACTTTACCACAAACCAATAAACATAAAATCCCTGGTTATCTGTATGTGACTCAAGCATGTATGTGGTGACATACAAATGGATCATGTCTTGAGTGATAACCAAAATGGTCTGTAGTAAATGGATAAAGGAGGGAAACCTTATCCTTGTAATGCTACGGACGCGGCCTGCTTTGTGGAATGGTCACAAGTGTTGTGAATTGTCACAGATGGCCTGATCTGATCATTCGTGTTGGGGACATACGAGCGGGGGCATCCTATACAAAGAGTTTGTATAAAACCTGACCATGAAATGTTAACGTCTTGTTATATAACATCGTTCATGATAGAGACTTCACTTCACTAGGATGACCATAGGTAACATGGACCTCAATCCTGAGTGAGTTGGAAACTCCTGCCATTGAGGGCGATCCTTTGATTTGTATAGTGCAAGTGACCAGGTCGCCGATTCAAACCTACCAATTTGGGGATTCGTCTGATTTGGAGCTGGGACTCAGCACTACAACAGATGGACTTCACTCCTTCCCCAAAGCAGAGGTAAGTAGATAGATGGCTCCCTTAAGGGCTGATGGGGCTTGAACGATGTGGCACCACACACCTTCTCTTGGCCAAGAGGTATTTACACATAGTTAGACTATTTGTGTTTGTTCATTAGAGGAATCAGTGGTACTTAAGAAGTGAGATGTAACTATAGGGCAAAACGATAAACTGGTCAGCTGTACTTAGAGCATCTGTGAAGGGTCATCGTACTCATGATTGGTTATATCCGGTGGACACAAAAATATATTTGTAGAAAGAAGAGTTTAGCTGTTGGTCTTTAGTGGAATCACTAACAGTTAACAGATGGTGATATCGTGGCTAAAGAGTTAGTCAGCTATTCACGTACGTTGGAGTTTCGAGTCACAGGTCATTAGGTACCTAGGTGAGCTTAGATAAAGTCGAGAACCAGTATTTGGGTTAATTTGAAATGTTCAAATTGACAAAAGGAAGTTCAATTATATATGATATAATTGGACTGGTTAATTATATATGATATAATTGAACTAAATGTAGAAGATACATTAATTTGGAAGAAATTAGATATAAATATGATTTAATATCAATAAAGAAAAAAACACTATAGTAGATATGTGATATCAAACTATAGGACATAATATAAATTATGATTATATTTATTAATTAATTAATTATATGATAAAATAACGAATTTATCCATGTTCGAAAATGGGAAGTGGGCTGCGATGGTTATGGTAACGGCGGATTAAAAATGAAAATCGTTTTCATTTTTTCACAATCTTGTATTCAAGTTTCGCCCGCGCCTAAAAGAATTCGTGAAAGCGATCGCGAGAGCCTATACGATAGAAGCTCGTCCGTCTAAACGATCGTATACATTTTTCCTAAACGATCGTTCAACCTTTCATGCACGATCGTGTAGCTCTTCTATACGATAAGCATTTTTGCTATACAATAGCACAGTTTCATCCCCCACTTGCTTATCGTCTACACGACGTGTTGTCCTCCGTCCTCTACCAAACTCACCAAAGCTCACTCTTTGGGTTTTCACGCCGAAGATACCCGAGTTTCACTTGTGGTGGTGTCTTTCTCACTACAGTGTTCGTGTACGTTCTAATCGTGTTGTTGCAGTCGACATACTCATCGGGTGCTGGTAGATTTGTTGGAGGTTTTCCGCTGCTTAGGGTTCAGACGTTCGAAGAAAGTCTTCATCTAGTATGAACCTTTTTCTTGTTAATTATTTTATTCTGAGCATGCCAATAATTAGGTTTATGTGCATAACTATTTGTGTGGAATATATGTTTTTTATGTTTCGGTCACTTTGAAATCAGAGCAATCTAAACCTGCTCATGGAACTCTCGATATGAGATTCTTCAATTGGTATCAGAGCCAGGTTTCTGATACTTCGATTTCATCTGTTGCAACAAAATAACATATACATTCATGGTGGGTGCATTTCTACGTTGTTTTAAATGTTAAATCTGTTGTGGATGTGCCAGATTAATGGATGTTTTCGGGATGAATTGCCTCGATTTGTTTAATTCCTTTTACATTTGCGGCTGTTTGTAAAGGCCCCTGCGTTTTTTAGCATAATAATCGTTATCGAGTCTGTATTCAAATTTTGTTTGAAGTCTTGAGTTGTTCGTCGAAGTTTTGGGAAAAGGTTGCGACTCTTCGAGGAAGGAGACAATCTAGGGTTAATCGCATCGTGCAGAAGAAGCTCTACGCGATCGCTTTCCATCGCATCGTAAAGATGAAGGAGTACGCGATCGTGGTTGAACGCATCGGTTAAACGATGGGGTATGCGATCAAGAGTTGGTCGTATCAGATTGATGATCGGGCACGCAATCGCTGAATATCCTTTAAAGCACGCTAGACGATCGTTTAGGTCAGCAAGCTTCATCGCTTAGTAGTTGACTAAACGATCGCTTAGTAACTCAAGGTAAATCGTTTACCTATCGTCGCGCTACACGATCACATGGACGATCAGGCTTCGCAACCTCCTCGTCGTCTACGCGATCGTATGCTAATGCTCCTATCGTTTAGTGTGCGTTAAAGGATCGTCTGCCTGCTGGAGTTTGCTACACGATGAAGACCTCCTAGCAGTTCAAGACCCGGTTCGCCTGTGAACTGGTTTTCTCGATGAAAAAATGTATTAGATAGGGTTTTTCATTCCGATTTTTGGTTTAAAGGCTCATCCCGGTCCATTAATCTCTTTGTTTATTACATGCGATGTATGTTTTATATGTCATATGGTATGCACATATAGTAAATCCCACCCTAGGTTATGCATATCATGCATCATCTCTTTATTGTAATTTTTATAATTTAGAGAAGCATGATTTAATTATTTAAGAGCATGCTCATGCATCATATAATATAAGAGTTATATTTATGCATGCATAAAAAGCATTGACATGCATCATCTTTATATTATAATTGTTATAGTATAGAGGTGAATGATAGCATGTTTGCTTGGTTATTACATGTAATATAAAAAGTTAAATATAATAAATGGACCGGGACATTGCATGAAAAGCATGACACATAGGTTACTTTATAAATGTTATAAACACCTCGTTGTGCGCATATTTTTTTTAGTTGTTTCTTTTTAAGAGTTTAAAAGAGAAATTAAGAAACTAAAAGAAATAAGAAAGAACATGCATGCTCACTGTTAGGTTTAATTTATGGTTTTAAAATGTTTACTTGGATCAAATAGACCTAAGATCAACGGTTCTAATATGATTTACAAAACCCAAAGGGCTTTAATCTTTTAAATCAGTTTAATAGTTAAAATTGGCTTAATAAAAGGTTAAAAGTGTAGCAAATCTATCTATAAGGGACTTTTTTGTCTAAGGCCGGGTTTGTTCTAGGATAAGGGTATTTAAGTTGACAGAAAACATACCCCTACCTGGGAACTTACCTAGAAAGGTGAATTTAGATAGATTTGACGCATGCATGCAAGTTAAGGACAATCCATTAAAGTGTTTAAAATGTGACTAACTTGAACTTGTTCATATTTCATTTAGACGAAGTTTGTTTATGAGCAGACTTTAAAAAGACCATTAGTTACTTAAAATCAATAGTTGGAAATTGGTCTAGGTTAATGAATCCCTAGGTAGAATATTCAATGGGAGGTACTTGGGGCATAAGATTCTTCACTTAAACTTTCACTTTTTCTCTAAATAAGTTCACACCGTGAGATCTATCCCCTCAAGCCTCGCAGCAACCTTTGGCGTGTCCCCCCAACGGATGGTGTTTGGGTAGGTCCAATATCAGGTGGAATGGAGAGAATGTTCATAGTAAGTTGGGAAGTAGGAAGTGTGAATTAGCATTCCTCCGGTTTCCCTGTTAGGTTTGAATAAAGTTATTGCAGCATCGTCTCGAGGCACCCCTGGGAGTGTCCCCCTAAAGGATGGCAGTTTTGTGTGTTTCTTTATTTGATCTTCTATAAGAAGATAAGGTACTTAGCCTCTTTGTCTAATCTGTCTTTTCCCTACGGTAAAGCGCAATTTAGGGCGGGGACTCGTGGCATCGAAACGAGGGGTTACACATACACGAAATAGTTTAAAGGTTAACGATTCTAGACCGAAAAAAAAAAAAATGCGGCTGTTAGGTTCAAGTTCCAAGAGTTGGTTCCTGCTAATGGTTTGAGAATGTTCTCATCCAGTTGAAGGGGCAACTGTTCACCCAACCGAGGGCGTTTTTGTCCTGACTCACTGGGGCATCATTGGCAGAAATAGAAGTCTAGAACTTTAGGGTACTTGAAATTGTTTGCAAAAATAAATTGTTTAACGTGTCTTAGCAAAAATCTAATAAAAATTTATTCATTTTTTCAGCAAATTTTTCAAATAGCTTATGCCACTTATCCGTTGTTAAGCGCCGAAAAATTAATTGGCCGACAATTTTTCAACATGGAAACACATGATCACGACAAATCCTAATCCATTCGAGGATCTATGTTCGCTCTCACGGAGGCTTGTCCTCCTAATCCAGCTTCAAATGTCGCTCAACAATGTTTTGGGAGGCAATACGAGCGATGACCAAGAGGAATGAGAAGGCCCGAGCCTATATCTTGGCAAGAAACTTTCTTGACGTCTTGGCCAAGTAAACATGAGCCTATGGTCCTCAGCCTGTTGAGATCAATGGAGTCCCTATGGAGGATGTTTGGACCACCATCCTGAACAGCTTATGCATGAGTCTCTTCAAATACATATTCAACTCCAAAATGCAAAGAAGGCACCTCTATTTCGTGAACAGTGCTAGAACATGAATGGTCCAATTCAATGTGGAGAGTTTGAATGGGTCCTAACCATCGATGAAGGGGGGGTTAGCCAAGTTTAGCATAAATCCTGCATTCTTTGCCCGAGGCTTCCCTGCACTTTTGTTAGCAATGTGATTCTAACAAATTGAAGTATAACCCTCACAACTCCTCCTCAACGAGTTGCAGGCATACCAAATCCTTAACTGAAAATAAAGAGAGGCAGAAGTGTGAGGCAAAGTGGCTGCTTCATCTTAAGGAACGTTCCCCCATAGAGGTTTGATCTTCGAACGAGTCTACACCTTTCTCTCTAACATCTGCAAAAGGGAAGAAGAAGAAGGGTGGTAAAGGAAAAGGGAAAGGCACCTGCTAACCCCCGCCCTACACCCGAGGAAAGGCGTCCCACTTGTTGCTAAGGGAAGTGTTTCCATTGCAACCAAAGATGGACAACTGAAGAGGAACTGTCCTTCGGTAAATCTGAAGAAGAAGAAAAGAAGCCAAAGGCTAAGGCCAAGGTGGAATAAAGGTAATGTGATTTACTTGTGCTCAAAACTTGTTTTAGTAGAGAATGAAGATTTTTGCCTGGATAATTGATTCAAGCGCCACTATCATGTTTGTTCTTCTTTTAGGGGTTAGATCTTGGCGACAGTTGGAGGCTAGTGAGCTGACGATACGAGTAGGCACTGGAGCACGTCGTCCTCAGTTGTGGCAGTTGGGGAGGACTCCAGGTTAGCTTTACAAAAAATAGGTTCTAATTTTAAATGATGTAATATATTGTTTCCTTAATTAAAAAAGAACCTATTTCTGTAAAGTGTTTAAATTGCAATGTA
>NC_052359.1:27820276-27860604 GCF_009727055.1 Benincasa hispida
CCGCATTTGGGGTTGCCCTACACATGTGCTTGAGGCTAATCCCAAGAAGTTAGAACCACAATCGAGGTTATGCCACTTTGTAGACTACCCCAAAGGTACACGAGGGGGTTATTTTTATGATCCAACGGAAAATAGGGTGTTTGTTTCAACAAACGCTACTTTCCTAAAGGAGGATCATATAAGGGAGCATAGTTTACAAAGCAAAGTCGTGTTGTGTGAGCTTTCCAATGAAACTACTGAAACTTCAACAAGAGTTGTTGAAGAGCCTGCTACATCAACAAGAGTCGTTGATGGGAGTTCATCTAGTAGGTCGGTTCCACCTCAAGAGTTAAGGGAACCTTGACATAGTGGGAGGGTTGCAAACCCACCCGTTCGCTATCTGGGTTTCACGGAAATCCTTGCTATGGTAGCAGATGGCGACATTGAGGATCCGTTGTCTTATAAGAAGACAATGGAGGATGTTGACTGGGATGAATGGATCAAGGCCATGGATCTCAAGATGGAGTCAATGTACTTCAACTCAGTATGGGATCTTGTAGATCAGCCTGAGGGGTTTGCCCTATAGGTTGTAAATGGATCTACAAGCGCAAACGAGGTGCTGATGGGAAGGTACAGACCTTCAAGGCTCGACTTATGGCAAAGGGTTATACCCATGTAGAGGGAGTCGACTATGAGGAGACTTTCTCGCCTGTTGCCATGTTAAAGTCGATCTGCATCCTCTTGTCCATTGCAGCTTATTATAATTATGAGATCTGGCAAATGGATGTCAAGACGGCCTTTCTGAATGGCAATCTTGAGGAGACGATTTATATGGTACAACCCGAGGGATTCATAGCCCAAGGTTAAGAGCAAAAGGTTTGCAAACTAAATCTGTCCATTTATGGACTAAAACAGGCGTCTCGATCTTGGAACATACGGTTTGATTTTGTGATCAAGTCGTATGGCTTTGGCCAAAACGTTGATGAACCTTATGTCTACAAGAAGATCATCAACGCTTTAGTAGTCTTCTTAGTGTTATATATAGACGATATCCTACTCATTGGGAATGATGTAGGTCTACTGACTGCAGTTAAGAACTGGCTAGTGACCCAATTCCAAATGAAAGATTTGGGAGAGGCTCAGTTTTTTCTAGGTATACAGATTTTTTGGGATCGTAAGAACAAAGTGCTAGCACTGTCTCAAGCATCATACATTGACAAGATGTTGCTCAAGTACTCGATGCAGGACTCCAAGAGGGGCCACTGACGTTTAGGCATGGAGTTACTTTATCTAAGGAATTGTGTCCTAAGACGCCTCAAGAGGTTGAGGAGATGAGACGAGTCCCATATGCGTCTGCCATTGGCAGTTTGATGTACGTGATGCTCTGTACTCGTCCAGACATCTACTACGCTGTGGGCATAGTCAGTAGATATCAGTCTAACCTAGGCCAGGGTCATTTGACCACAGTGAAGAACATCCTCAAGTATCTTCGGAGAATGAAGGACTACATACTCGTGTATGGTTCGAGGGATTTGATCCTTACAGGATACAAAGATTCTGACTTTTAGACTAATAAGGACTCTCGTAAATCCATATCAGGGTCAGTCTTTACTCTTAACGGAGGTGCTGTAGTGTGGCGAAGCACTAAGCAGGGGTGCATCGCCGACTCCACTATGGAGGCGAAGTACGTAGCTGCTTGCAAAGCTGCTAAGAAGGTCGTCTGATTCAGGAAGTTCTTGACAGACCTGGAAGTTGTTCCAGATATGTTCAAGCCCATTACCCTCTATTGTAATAAAAGTGGGGCAGTGACAAACTCCAAGGAGCCAAGGAGTCACCGACGCGGTAAACACATAGAGCAGAAGTATCATCTGATCCATGAGATAGTGCATCGAGGGGACGTGATCGTCACGCATATCGCTTCGAAGCACAATGTTGCTGACCTGTTACGACGGCTTTCACGGCTACAGTGTTTGAGGGTCACCTATAAAGCATGGGTCTACAGGATTGCCCGTGACTGAATTAGGGCAAGTGGGAGATTTTATTGTACTGGGCTTTTATGCCCTAGTTTATTGAAGTTTTATATACACCCCACTTCGCTTTAGGATAAGTGGAAGATTATTGGGGTTAATGCCCTAAAGTCTCGTGTCCTGTAGTTTGTAAATAGTATGTACAAACACTTGTGTTATTAATATATGATATTTACTTCACATCTTATTTTTTGCTCAGTTAATTATTTTATTTGCTTTACCACAAACCAATAAACATAAAATCCCTGGTTATCTGTATGTAACTCAAGCATGTATGCAGTGACATAAAAGTGGATCATGTCTTAAGTGATAACCAAAATGGTCTGTAGTAAATGGATAAAGGAGGGAAACCTTATCCTGGTAATGCTACAGACGCGGCCCGCTTTGTGGAATGGTCACAAGTGTTGTGACTCTTCACAGATGGTCTGATCCTGATCATTCGTGTTGGGAATATGCGAGCGGGGGCGTCCTATACAAAGAGTTTGTATAAGACCTGACNAACAACTTCCAGCTTTGTCAAGAACTTTCTGAGCCAGACGACCTCTTTAGCAGCTTCACAAGCCGTTACATACTCCTCCATCGTGGAGTCGGCGATGTACACCTACTTAGTACTCCGCCACACTACAACTCCTCCGTTAAGAGTAAATACTGACCCTGAAGTAGACTTCCAAGAGTCCTTATCAATCTGAAAGTCGGAATCTGTGTATCCAGTAAGGATCAAATTCCTGGACCCATACACAAGCATGTAGTCCCTCGTTCTCCGAAGATACTTGAGGATATTCTTTACTGCAGTCCAGTAACCCTAGCCTGGGTTAGACTGATACCTACTGACTATTCCCACAACATAGCATATGTTTGGCCTAGTGCAGAGCATCGCATACATTAAACTGCCAATGACATATGCATATGGGACCCATCTCATTTCCTCAACCTCTTGAGGCGTCTTAGGACATATGTCCTTAGACAAAGTGACTCCATGCCTGAATGGTAGTATGCCTCTTTTGGAGTCCTACATCGAGTACTTGAGCAAGATTTTGCCAATATACGATGCCTGAGACAACGCTAGCACTTTTTCTTACGATCCCGAAAGATCTGTATACCCAGAACAAACTGAGCTTTTCCCAAATCTTTCATTTGGAATTGGGTCACTAGCCAATTCTTAACTACAGTCAGTAGACCTACATCATTCTCAATGAGTAGTATATCATTTACATACAACACTAAGAAAGCTACTGAACTGTTGACTATCTTCTTGTAAACACAAGGTTCATCAACGTTTTAGTTAAAGCCATACGAGTTGATCGCAGCATCAAACCAAATATTCCAAGATCGAGATGTATGCTTTAGCCCATTAATGGACTGATTTAGTTTGCAAACCTTTTTCTCTTGACTTTGGGCAATGAATCCTTCAAGTTGCACCATGTAAATGGTCTCTCAAGATTGCCATTTAGAAAAGCCATCTTGACGTCCATTTGCCAGATCTCATAATTATAATAAGTGACAAGGGACAGGAGGATGCGAATTGACTTTAACATGACAACAAGTGAGAAAGTCTCCTCATAGTTGACTGCCCCCACCTGGGTATAACCCTTTGCCACAAGCCAAGCCTCGAAGGTTTGCACCTTTCCATCAGCACCCCGTTTGCACTTGTAGATCCATTTACAACCTATAAGTCTTACCCCATCAGGCTAATCTACAATATCCCATACCGAGTTGAAGTGCATCGACTCTATCTCGAGATTCATGACTTTGACCCATTCATCCTGATCATCATCTTCCATTGCCTTTTGATAGGACAACGAATCCGCAACGTTGCCATCTGCACCATAGCTAGGATTTTCATAAAACCCAGATAACGATCAAATAGGTTCGTAACCCTCCCATTGCGTCGAGGTTCCCTCAACTCTTGAGGTGGAACCGACCTACCAGATGAACTATCATCAACAACTCAAATAAAGCAGGTCCTTCTACAACTCTTGTTGAAGTTTCAGTAGTTTCTTTAGAAAACTCACTTTACGCGACTTTACTACGTGGACTGTGCTCCCTGATATGATCCTCCTCAAGGAAAGTAGCGTTCATGGAAACAAACACCTTGTTTTCGGACGAATTATAAAAGTAACCCCTTCGTATACCTTTGGGGTAGCCTACAAAAAGGCACAACCTCGATCGTGATTCTAACTTCTTGGGATTTGCCTCAAGCACATGTGCTGGGCAACCCCATATGCAGAAGTGATGTAAACCAACTTTACGCTCGTTCCACAACTCTAGAGGTGTTCTTGCAACACACTTAGAAGGAACACAGTTGATAATGTATACCGCAGTCTCCACTACGAAACCCCAAAACGAGTCCGGTAAGGAAGTGAAACACATCATTGAACGAATCATGTACAACAAGGTTCTGTTTCTTCTCTCTGCTACACCATTTTATTGAGGTGTACCTAGTGCTGAGAGTTGGAAAACGATTCCATGTTCTAATAAATAGTCCTGGAACTTAGGATCCAAAAACTCTCCACCTCAATCTGATCAAAGTGTTTTAATTCGTCTATCCAAAGCATTCTCAACTTCAGCCTTAAATAATTTGAACTTTTCAAAAGATTCAGAATTTCGTTGCATCAGATAGACATGCCCAAATCTCAAGTAATCATCAGTAAAATTGATAAAGTGCTCATAGCCTCCTCGAGCTCGCACATTCATAGGACCGCAAATATCAGAATGTACTAATTCTAGAGGCTCTTTGGCTCGATAACCTTTTCCAGTAAAAGGTCTTTTAGTCATCTTACCCTCAAGGCAAGATTTGCACACCGATAAAGAATTTTCTTTTAACTCGCTTAGAAGGCCCATTCTTCACCAATCTCTCAATCCTATTGAGATTGATGTGCCTTAATCGAAGGTGCCAAAGTTGACATTTTCTTTTGGAGAAACTTGTTGGCGTTTAGATTGAGTTACGAAAAATTTAAACATTTCTATGTTATGGAGGGAACTTAAGGCTAACAGTCTTAGCATATACAAGTTATTTTCCAGTTTAGCTGTACAAATTTCAACACCATCCTTATGAATAAACACTTTATTCAATTTAAAAGAAAGAGTGCAATTGCATTGTAACAGACACTTTACAAAAATAAGGTTCCTTTTTAGTTTAGGAACTACAAAGACATATTTTAATACAAGAAACCTATTCTGTAAAGTTAACTAGATGCCTCACTCACACTCGCAAGCAAACTCCACAGCGTGGAGACGACGGTGTCTGGTTGCCTACTCGCAACGATCATCGTCACCAAGTACTTCAGCCTGTCACAAGGGATCTAACCACTTAGAAGACTAACAGGGAAACTATGATTGTGCACCCGAATCAATTACTCCAGAACGCGGAATCATCAATTCTCCACTAAACAAGTTTCTAACAACAAGCTAAATCACATTTACCTACTTGTCTGCCTTGGCTGTTCTTCTCTTTTCGCTTCAGAATAAAACGCATGGACAATATCCTCTTCCAGTGTCCGTCACTGGTTTACAATGGAACATTTTCCTTTTTTCAACCGCCGATGGGACGCTTCTTACTGGGCAACGAGTGTGAAGAGAGATTAAGACAGACGCATTCAATATTCCGCTTTATCCAACCATTCTTCTTCTTCCCCTTTTTCCAGAAAGTTAGATAGTTGAAGGGTGCAGACTTTTTCCTGGAGGTGGAACCTCGATGGAACATTTTAGAAGAGCAACATACATTTGCCTCACCTCCTCTTTTCTCCTTACTTTTCACAATGATTGGTAAGTCCTGCAACTCATTAAAGGAGAGTGGTAAGCGTACCTAAGTATCCCAATTCTGTTAAGAATTAACGGTATTGCTAAACAAAAGTGCGATTGGAAACTCTCCGGTAATGAAATGCAGGATAATGCTAAAACCTAACTAACACTCATTGCGATTTAAGACTCATTCATACTCCGTCACATAAAATGGACCATATATTCAGCATGTGTTCACGAACAAAGGTGTCTTCCTCCGGAGCTGAAGATGTTTTCAGAGCCTCATGCTTGAAGCTGTCCGAACGCATGTCCGAACATTCCCCACAAGGTCTCCATGGTTCTTGGCGAACACATCAACTAAGACTGGCCAAGATTAAGGGATCAGTATGATAACTTAAGGAGTTAGATTTTAAACTACACGGGCATAACGGATTATTGGCCTAATTGTACTTACGAGCGATCTGTGAAGAGTTGTCGCACTACTGATTGGTTAAGATGGACACAAATAATATCATGCTGTGGTAAGAAGAGTTTCAGTTGTCGGTCTTTAGTAGAGTGCCTGGCAGTTAACGGATGGTGGATCCCGTGACTAAAGAGTTTATAGTCAGTTTATTCACGTACCATTGGAGTTTTGAGCTACAGGTCCATAAGGTCCCCTTGGTAGCTTCAATGGATTCAGTTAAGGATCAGTTCTTGGTGTTAATTTGAAATGTTCAAATTGACAAAGAGGTAATTTGATTATATATGATATGATCAGTATGATATATGAAGATACATCTAGTGGAGGATTAAAGTAAAATGAGATTTACATTAAGTGCCATGGAATAGAAAAAAGAACTATGGTTTATATGTTTCATGAGATGAAATATTAAAACTATAGGTTATTATATATAAGTTGGTTATCATTTATATTTATTAATAATATTAATTATTGATAAGATAAATCTTTTTCTCTAATAACCAATTGAGTCGAAGGTTATTGGTGATTCATGGTAACCGTGAGATAAAAAAAAATTGTTTTCCCTAATTTTAGTAAGTTTTTTGTCAAAAATTGGATTTTGAGATTTTCTCTTGAAAAAAGAATCTCATGGAAAGTTGTCAAGTAAATACAATTTACTAAGCACAAACTTAACTAAGGTAAATGATCGTGTAGGTTATTTTGTTTAAGTGACATGACACGAACTAAAGACGATGAGACTAAGAACGAATCACTTATAGCTTTTTTGCTAAGAGCGATCCGTTTAGGCTTTTGCTAAACGATTAGGCATCGACCTATATGATAGGTTTCAACCATCTCTCACTTGCTCAATCGTTTACACGATTGTTGTATCCTCCATCTTCTGCCTCATACCAAGTCCACACAGAGCCCACCCCTCTGGATTCTCACACCGAGGATACCAAGGTAGCCTTCTTGGTGGTGTCATACTCAACTCGACACCATCGAGGTTCTGCGAAGGTCGTTTGTGCTGTTGAGGTGTTCGTGATTGAGGCAATTGCTGAGAACGAGTGTGTGGTGTTCGTGCTATGTAGCGGTCGTGTTGTTCAAGTGTTCGAGGTTGTTGTGTTCGAGCGTTCGTGAGCAAGGAGCATGGAGACGAGTCTACAAACGTGCATAGAGATTTCTCCTTGATTTCTTGTTGTATCATGCTGTAATTTCTGTAATGAATGCATAACCATTTGTTTCTGTTTACGACTGTAATTTGTAATGTTCATACATGATTGTAATTTGGAATGATCTTTTCTGCTGCTCATGGAAATCTCCGTGTTCAATTTCCTTCAATTTGATAAATGAAATAGTCAATTTTAACAGTAAACGGTTGTTATAAAAAAAAAAGTGACTATTTTCGTGATCCAATCTATATGCAAATTCATTGCATAGGACACCCCACTCACATGTTTCAACATGAATGATCTGTGGACCACATCGTTTGTAGCACTTTACAACTTCTTGTAACAACTACAGAGTGGATCGCAACCAATAGTGTTACCAGGATGAGATACCCAATTTCATCTATATACTTATTAGACCATTTAAGCTATATACTGTTAACTTGATCCTGTTTATGTCACTACACAAAGTTACAGTATTCAGACTATAGTCATATACATGTTTATTGGATTTTCATAATAAGATGCAAAATCAACAATTTATTATTTATTGATAAATAGAATGTTTAACACGAACTGCGAGTTCTAGGATATTCCCAACATTCTAGACATTCCACATACACTTTAGTTCGAGATTCAACTTTATTAATTAAATTTACTAAGTTGGCTATCAGTGATAGGCTTCTATAAGTGGATATTAATTGTGAAAAAAATCATCAAATATTAACCTATCAATGATAGAAAATATTAGTAGCTATTCCTGATAGACTTTCACTAGTGACTATCAACTTTGAAAGATTAACACTCAAAACTATCAGTGGGTTAATATTTGATGATTTTTTTTCACAATTAATATCCACTTATAGAAGCTATTCCTGATAGACTTTCACTAGTGACTATCAACTTTGAAAGATTAACACTCAAAGCTATCAGTGACTATTATTGAGAAACTTTTTTCATGATTATCAATAATAGACTTTTATCACTAATAGACTTCTACAACTTATATCTACCTAAATTCGATATCACTAATACATGAATATGACTGATATCTATCTAAGTTCTATCAGCAATATCACTAATAATAGTTATTATCAATACACAAATATACAAATATTTCAATTTGTGTCTTTTATTTTGGGTCAACATCATCTCTTAAAGTCTTATAAAAAATATTAGTCTGTTTGATATCGTTCACATTTCTCATTTTTTGAGAAATAAACTTGTTTAATAATTATTCTCGTTTCTTATTTCAAACTTTTAAGAAATGTTTCTAAAAATAGTGCAAACTTGTGGACTAAAAAAGTAGTTTCTTTCAAATCCGTTTTCATTTGCTATTTGTATGTAATGTTTCATTACAATAATCAAATTTGATGATTGACATGTTGGTGCTAAGTTACTTATGAATTTGATACTCTCAAGTCTTGAGTACAAATCTCAACCTCAAAATTCTTATGAGAAAAAAAGGAAGAAGCAAAATTTGAAATGTTATTTAAATTTGTGGTAGCATATCAATGTTAGGGTTTAACACTTTATGAGATTATTTTGGACTTTTCAATTTTTTATTTTTCGACTAGACCAATTTTTACCATCTCTGCAAAATTTAATAAACGGTTGTCATAAATACAAAAAATATATATATATATATGTATGTATGTATATAAGCAAGTGTTATTTAAGATGGAGGATGTGACGATGAGCGATGAAAAGCTTTAAAAGCATAATGAAGGAGGAAGAAGTTAGTTGGGGAGCTCACCTAAATCCTCCAACTTTTGGTACACAGCTCAGCTGCCTATCAGTTTAATAATTATCAGAAAATGAGACCAAAACTCATAATTTAATTTATTTTTTTTTATAATTAAATACGTCTTCAAATTATATATTATGTATTTGGTAGATTCCATATATTTCTTAAATTTTATTTTTAATGGACTATTGTAAATATTATAATTTTTTGCAAAGAAAATAAAGAAAGCCAAAAATTGTTTAAATGATGATTTAAAAATAATAATAAGAAGAAGAAATTTAATTACATTTGAGTTTAGAAATTAATTTCATATAATTAGAAGTGATTTTATATTGGTTTCAAAAGCGAATTTAGAAATTACTAAAAATGCAAGGAGAGTTATTAAGTAGGGTAATTATAATAGTTAATATCTTAGAGAATTGTAAATATAAAAAAAAATTATTAGTAGTAGATTGTATCGCTAATAGACTTCAAGAACTAGATCTAAAATTTATTATATTTGCAAATTCTTTTGTAGGTATATATAATCATATTTTGGATCTAATTGTTATATTTGCAATGACCCCTTTAAATAAACAAGATTTACTATTTATTGCAATTATATATAATTATGTATGCATGGTACTATTTCCATTAATTGATATTTTTACATTTTCAGAATTCGACATTGGCATGAAGGAGAAATCAATATTTTGGTTATATCATAAAAGATCCATTAAATACTCAAGTAATGTAAAGATAATATAAATGGTGAATATTTTAACTTGTTTTAAAATTTATTTTAAATTTTTATAATTTTTTATAATTTATACATAAGTATCATAAACATCAAAATTTTATGGATATTGTTTGACATTATTTACTTAAAAGGAAAAATACATAAACTAATTGTTTTTGGTAGTGTTGAAGTGCCTCTCATGTTTGCGTCTTCCCCATTTTTCTTCATATTAAGCTTCGCCAGATCCTGAATCTTCCTCTCATCTCCCCAACAATGGCAGGATTTTTGTCAACTCTTAGGCGTCTCTACCTCACCATTTACAACTGGACTCTCTTCTTCGGATGGTAGCTTCTTCCTCCTTCTCAATCTATTCTCTTTCGATCTATCATCTACTTCTCTCAACTCTTACTGGGTTTTTCAGGGTTCAGGTCTTCTATTTCTCTATCAAGCAATTGAAGGAATCTGGTCATCAACAAGTCTATAATGCCGTCGAACGCCCGCTTCAGTTTGCCCAAACTGCCGCTGTTTTAGAGGTATGCCCTCATCATTTCTGGGTTTTCCAAATATGAATGTCAGAATTGTTTTTCCAACTAGTTTATGAGTTGATTATCATGGAACACCTTAATTTGAAGTCTTTTAATTACTTCTCTCAATTTCTACTTCGCAGATTCTCCATGGCCTCGTTGGTGAGCAATTTTTTATTCGTTTTCACAAAATTTTGGACCTTTGGTGAAGAAGGTTTTTCTGCTCTATTTTTACCTTTAAGAGCCAAGTTGAATTGGGGTTTGGTTTTGGTTTAATTAGGTCTGGTGAGATCCCCTGTAACAGCAACATTACCACAAATAGGTTCAAGATTGTATGTGACTTGGGGCATCTTATGGAGTTTCCCTGAGGTTGCATCCCTTCCCCTCCCCCCAATTCCAATTAACCATAAAATTAGTGTTTATATTGTGATTTTAATTGATAATAAACTGTTTAGTGCTTGGTTATGGTAGGTGAGGAATCATATACTTGTTACCTCCTTGGTCATCAGCTGGTCTATCACAGAGGCAAGTACTTAAGACCCCATAGCTTGTCATCTTTCTTTGATTCCAAACATTATCTATTCACTTTTTCTTGTAGTACTTATTGGGTTCTTGCAACTTTGAGCATTAATCTGAGATACTGTTCACTATTTTTTCAAATAAATATTTGCATATCGTCTTTATGCGATTCAAATGGTGGATGATTTGTGATGTGTTTCCATTTTTAGGTATTTCGCTCATTGTTAGCTTGTTTTTTATTGTTAAGTGTGCCATTCATTGTGTATTTCGTGTCATAAGGCTTTATTAGATAGATGGTCATTTATTCAACTTAGAAGATTTGGAGTGAGTCCGACATGATTTGTAGAATAGTAAAAATTGCTTTTCTTAAAGTATTTATAGAAAGAGTCTAACTCTAAGGATACAAGTCTCGGAATATATCTCGAAATCAATCGAGCCATATAGTTTTCAAGAGGTACCATGGAGCAGAATAAAAAAAGTAGGGAATTTAACTTTTCTGGATAATTTCCATCTCTGGTTTGTCTTTTCCTCCAAAAGTTGAATGCCAAAATTAAAAGGAGAAGATGCTCTGCTCGCAGATTATCCGCTATGCATTTTACGGCATGAAGGAGGCGTTTGGTTTTGCACCTTCATGGCTTCTATGGCTAAGGTACTGACTCTCATATTAGGCAGCACAAGAGGTACAATTCATCGTGTTCTCCGCATCTGTGATATTAAAAATGTTTTCATTCATATCATGTAGGTATAGCACATTCCTATTGTTGTATGCAACTGGTATCAGTAGTGAAGTTGGTCTGATCTATCTGGCGCTTCCTTACATGAAGGTAAGAAATCCAATGTTATGTTATGCAACACAAGTTGACAACATAATTCACTAATATGAATTCAATCCCGAACAACTGAGCCCACCACGGGCATGCTGCCTTGAAGTATAGCGATAACGCACAGTTTCATCAAGAAGTTTGTCATCATCTCAATAGCAGAAAATGATTATTTTGAGTTGCTTTCAGGAATCTGGGAAGTACTCTTTTAGGATGCCAAACAAATGGAACTTCTCTTTCGATTACTTCTATGCAGCAATTCTTGTCCTTGCAATCTATGCACCAGGTTCGAGTGGTTCCGAGTTCTTGATTTGCTGTTGTTTTCTTGCTTCTGTTTGTTTTATTTACTTCCTATGATAACTATTAAAAATTTGTGTGCTGCAGGAAGTCCTCATATGTATAGATACATGCTTGTTCAGAGGTCAAAAGCTCTCTCAAAATCCAAAAAAGAGTAGAAAGAATGAAAGCTAATGTTATCCTATTCACTTCGTCTCAATTCAGTGTACCTTTTGAATATTTATCTCTGGTTTTTTTTCCCTCCTTTTTGGCATAATCTTTTTAAGGACTTTGGCCCACCAGTTTAGTTTGTAGTTGCAACGAACTATGATTTTAAAAAAAAAATTAAAATTAAAATTAAAATTAGATTTATAAACCACTCCCACTTATTTGTAGTCTTTCTGGGCGTTATTTGTCATTGCATCCAAAATATTATTTCCACCGATTTTTTTTTTATTATTTTGTTATCTATTTTTTAGAGTGTTTTAAAAAACCAAACTAAATTTTAAA
The DNA here is from genome assembly GCF_009727055.1 of Benincasa hispida. Taxonomy (NCBI): domain Eukaryota; kingdom Viridiplantae; phylum Streptophyta; class Magnoliopsida; order Cucurbitales; family Cucurbitaceae; genus Benincasa; species Benincasa hispida. The sequence goes on from NC_052359.1 coordinate 27,832,747, forward strand.
AATTTAAAAATTAATTAGTAGTTTTTGTTTTTAAAATTTGACTAAAAGTTCAAGTGTATAGCTAAGAAAGATTTAAAATATAGTAAAGAAGTCGTGATAAAACAAGCCTACTTTCTTATTGTATGCTTTTAAAAAAGTTCAAAATTAAAAGGTTATCAAATCAGCCTATATTATTATATTTTTTTTTACTTATTAACATTTTAATGCAAAAACAAACTGATAGTGTCCTCCACCCTATATTTAACACCTTAGAAAACTGCATTAATAAGGTTGGTTTAAAGTCTTAGTCTTAGTTTATTCCCTAAACTTATTAAAAAAAAAAAAAAAAAAAAATTTTGGTCCCACGATGTTTATAATGTATATATTACTTCTTGAACTTTGAATAAAGAATCATTTTGTCCTTATATAATTTTACTAAAAAAAAATTGCTTATCTAATACTCGATTTAACTCGTGCAATTTGATTATTGTGTCTATGTTAACATGAGAGAACATATATGAACTAAAATTAACATTTTAAAAATCATAAACTAAAATAATACATAGAACAACTTGAAAGTTTAAGAACTAAAATTGAATATTCTTAAGAGTCCTTTAATAACCATTTCGTTTTTTATTTTTGGTTTTTTGAAAATTAAATCTATTTCCTTTCATTTTCTTATCACGATTTGTATCATCAATTTTAAGTAGAAGAGTTGCACTCTTAGCCCAATTCTAAATATAAAAATAATTTTAAAAAACGATTTCTTTTAGGTTTCAAATTTTGACTTGGTTTTTTGAAAACATAGATAAAAAGTAGATATTAAATCAAGAGATTTAGAGGTGAAATAAGTATTTATAGGTTTAATTTTCAAATCAAAAACAAAAAAACGAAATGATTATCAAACGGGGCCTAAAATATTTATGAATGATCATAAGATTTAAACTTTGGAACATCATAATGTTTTTTTTTTTTTTTTTTTGAAAAAAAAAATCAAATATGTGATGGAGATTTTAACTTTCAACCTATTGCCCGAGTTTTATAGTAATTTTACTTTTACTGGTTGAACTATACTTTAGTTATTATATAATGATTTATTTCCATATGCGAATACGTTTAGACTCATCAATAATGTTCTGTTAATTTATGGTGTCTTTATGCATTAATGATATTGATTTGCGAATATTTTTGACGTTTTGTTTAATAATCATGATTTATATAATTAATTTTCCATATTGACCTTTGATGATTAAAGTGATTTATTTAAATATTGAAAGATTTTAAGAAAAAATTATGGATGCAATGATGTGTAATGTTGAAGCTTTGATTGAGCTGACTTTGAATTGAACAATGTTGATGAAAATGATATTTATTTGAAGGCTTCAAAGTTAATTGCAATATGAATGGAAAGATGATATGAAATCAAGCAATATAATAAGAGATCTTCTCCCCCCCAAAAAAAAAAAGATTTAGTAAGATTTTGATTGTTCATCGTTTTAGCAGGCCATGAACAATTAATTTAACTGCAGTTTATAAGAAAATAGCCATGGTTAAACAAGTTTAGTCTTAGAGTATCTTCTGGTACTCCATTTACCTTTGGATGAACTATAAATTCTCATGAATTGCTTAAGATGTTTATGGGGATCTTCATGTGGCAATCCTACAAACTGTCTAGACGAATTCAACATTTGGAACATAATCTTTGATCGTTTTATCTCCATCTTCTGCTATGAAGATAGAATTTGTGGTTGTGATTGTGTAGCTGATATAGATGGTCGACGTTGATCACCATTCTGCTGCACTTCATTCCTGGGAGGAATATGAGAATCGTCTCCTGGATCCATGGAAAACTGCTATATGAAAGCTACTTCTTCTAGATTAACTTGTGCACTCAATTCTTTTTATTCCCGACGCTTTCGCCTTTGTTCTAGTCTTTACGACGAAAGGTCTTTTCTATCTTACGATTAGGCTCAAAGAAGCAAGATCTACTTCTCTTGCACTAACTATCCTTGCAAGACAGTAAACAAAAGTTAGATTTTTCTTTGAGATAGAGTCAAAGTTGTCGCATTGAGTAGCATTATCAAGACAAAATTAATTTTTCAGCTAATTCCTAGCAACGACGCCAAAAACTTGATCGATCGACTGCGTATGTATGGTGAAAATATAAAATAAAGGTGGTCCAGTGCAAGCGTATACTGTCAATAAGTAATAAACTTATGATTATTCCAAGTATCGTATCCCATGAGACTAGATAAAATTCAGTCTCTCATTTAACAATGCAAACAATGAAGACCGATGGTAACAAATGTAAAAAGAGATAATAATAGAATATTAAAGTAAATAGAAAATGGAATTAGGGGTTTTCATTCAAACTTCAATCATTAGGCCCTGTGCCTTAAGCTATGCAGCCGCATCACGTCGACATTGATCCATCATGGACAGAAAACTTCTCCTATTCGATCTTGTTCTCAAGTTCCTTTAGAACCCTAAATAGCTAAACCTGTATCTCTATGGCTAGCTGAATCTTAGACCATTTTCATGCAATTTCTATATCCTATGGTATAACTTATCTCTAAGGCTACATGACACTCCTATCTCTAAACTTTTAGCCTCACATTCCTTTGTGAAATCGGCTTATATCTTAATCTTCTCAGTACTAAGACTTTACTAACACGTTAAATTAGGTGGTCAATTCAACATAACAAGATTGCAATAAATTCAACAAAGGAAATGTAAAGACCTCAACAACGTAATGAATTAATTAGCATTAACTCAAACTATAAGGTCTTGGGATATTCACATGATTGAATCCCCTAGAGATTTAGTCCATGACTAGAAACAAATGAATGAGTTTTATTAATTCCAAAGCCATGAGTACAATGTTGAATAAAAAATAGAAAATAAAGAGATATAAAAAAGTGCAAAGAAAAACTAAACGATTGTCGGAAAAATATAGTAGACTCCTTGGGAGAAATCTCACTCTCTAATGTTCACTAGGTAGAATTCATCCTTTCTCAAGGGTGAATTCTCTCTCTACTCTTTCTCACGGGATAGGGAATGACCTAAAACTAGGGTTCTTCGGATGAACTTTCGTTCTTGAAGGGTTGATGAATGAATTTGGTGAGTATATTCGTCCAAGAGCCAAAGGATTTTATTGATGCTCGAAGGAGGCGTCCACTCCTTTTTATATGGCCAAAAATGATGTTCTAAGGGTTTACCAGGTATTTTTAGCATTGAATAACGGTTGTGAACCGAGAAAATAGTAACCACGAATAACTGGATAAGAATGTAAAAATTTAGGATTTTGATGCAGGCGCATCACCTAGACAATGCGGGCACATTGAAGTCGAACTCTACCAAACAGTTAAATTCCACTGTAAAAAGCTCATAAAAACAACCCAAAACAATAAAAATATACTTTAGTCCGTGAATTGAGATGCTTAAAGAGGGTCGAGGGAGGTGAGGGAGAGGTCATGAATTGCGATGCTTAAAGAAGAGATGAGCTAAGGCTTTTCATTCTACTTAATTTATATTAATTTAATTACTTTTACTAATTAATTTAAATAATTTAATTTTATTTAATTAAAAATTTAACCAACTTCTTTACAAATATCGCAAAATATCATTATCTATTAATGTCTACACTAATAGATGTTTTTTAGTGTCTATCACTTATAGGCAGTGACATTTTGTGTTATATTTAAAAATATTTTCAGCATTTTTATCATTTAAAATAATTACCTTTAATTAAATGTTTAATATCAAAATATTTATTTATTTTTATGTTAATTCATTAAGTAATGATTTGATTTTAGTTTTTATATACAAAATCAATAAATTGAATACATATATCTCGTTTTCAGATATTACTTATCCCATATATTTAAAGTTCGGACATTCAAATCCTCTAATATTTAATATCTATAACCAAACAATATGTGCGATCCAAACGAGCGATAAGTGAATAAAATGATGACAACTCTCTTGAGTGATTCCTGATCAATCACTCCATCAAGAATCACCTCTCAACTAATTATTGAAAAATTAATTTGAGATGATTTTAGATTTTTGTAAAGTCAATTTCAGCATTTGTCGAAGATCAATCTTTAAAATGAAAGTAAGTTTTAAAATGGCAAAAGTAATCTTAATCATACCAAATTCACTCCAAACATATCCTAAATTTAATTATTAATATAGTTGATGCAAAACAACCATCAATTTTGACTCAGGCAAAGTGCAAAGATATTTTAAATTATTTCAACAATGATTGGCGGTATTATTTCAATAATATTATTTGATATCTAATTTAATAATTAATAATAGAGTTTGATCTCCTATTCCCGCCATTGTACTAATAAAAATTAATAATGAAGTTTGCATTATAATTTATAGAATATAGTTTTTAAAACTTGGAGAATGTAAAAGGGTATGAATGGACGAGATATATATAAATGTTAAATTTTTCATAAACACATTGATTTATTATTATTAATTTTTTTTTTTGTCATAAATTCAATTTCTTAAAAAGAATTAAATGTAAAGACTGAAAAAATGTTGATATAATTAATTAAATGTAATTTCCAACAATTTAAATAAAATTACAAGCATAATGGAAAATCTCAAATCTTAACTCATAGCTAAATTGAACATAACTCAATTGACATAATACTTGTATTATCAATTTCGAAGTTAGAGGTTCGATTTTTGACCCTGCATATTATTTTTTTTAAAAGAAAAAAAAAAAGTCAAACTCAAGAGTATTGCCAAAATGAGCATAACTCAACTAGCATATTACTTATTTTATCAATTTCAAAGTATGAGATTCGATTTTCCCACGCTATGTATTATCTAAAAAAAATCTCACACGTACCAAATCAACTTTAAATCTGCCACGACTAAGGATGATAGATAGTTTAGATTTCCAATATCTGCCACGACTAAGGATGATAGATGGTTTAGATTTCCAATTCAAATCTTACTATGGGTGTATACTTTTTATTGTGTTTTTTTAGTTAACGATATGCGGTCTGAATGATTGAAACTTCTAATCTTTTGGTAAAGAATATAAATTTTTAAGTCAATTGAATTAGGCTCACGTTGATAGCTTTGATTATGTTCCTCTAAAATTATATAGGAAATTTGCAATGAATGACAAATCCAAAATATATAACTAGGGGTGTGCCTTCAACATAGAGAAAATTATAGATATGACAAAATTCTCAAATTTAAATTTTTGTTTGCTTCGTATTCCAATTTTACCCTTTTAACAAACCCACGATTTTTGGTATATCAGTCAACTAATATACTACATTTAAAATATATAAGTTGTGTATTTTTTTCACTAATTTGTATACTTTTTGTATTTTTTGTTTGCAGCAACATAAGTTATTATTCACTTTAATTTTTGTATTTGCTACAATTTTTTTTATCCCTTGTGTAGTTTTTATCCTTTTTTAAATGATGTTGTATCTTTCATTTTTAAGTATAAATGTATAATAGGCCCAAGAGATTCAAACTAAAGCTCACTAACACTCAGCTTAGTATACTAATTTTGACAATTTGGCCATGATTGGAATAACTAGAGAAAAAGTGTTTTTCAAAAAAATCATTTTTATGATTTCTTTTAAAACACTTAAATAACTAATCATTTTCAATCGTGTATCAATAGTATATAAAGTGTATCTAGTGTTTATCAATAGTATCTCAAGTGTTTATCAATAGTGTATCATATATATACTGGTAGTGTATCAAGTATATGAAGTGTATTAAAGATATCAAGTGTATATCTAAATCTGGGTTATGGGCCTAATTTTTTAAATTTATTTGGTCAAATTTGTAAGAAGTGCAATTATATATGGGTGCAATTGGTTAGTTTTATTTCATTAAGCAATACGTGTACAACAAAAGGTTGTCTATTACATATTGGCCATGTCATCAATGTCCCTCAATCTCAAAAACCATATCCCAGGCACTTTTAGTAATTTCAATAACATTTTAAGCCAAATAATCCAAAAATGACGATAAATTTAAAGTTACTTCTAATACGTTACAAAATAATTTTGACTATTTATTATTATTTTGGTTATATGCATTCTCAACCATACACAATCTTTGTTGTTTATATCTTTTTAGAACAATAAAAGTATTGAAATTTGAACCATAAACTTTATTATCATACATATTTGTATATCAATTGAAATTTACATGATTATTTATTAAATTTGAATCTATAAAATTATCTAAAATATATTTTTTAAAGTAATTACTCAAATCCGTCGTAATTAAGTTATGATAATCCATGAATTAAGAATGGATAATTAATTGTCTTCATAAAGCTTTGGAAATTCATTTCGAATTAAAAAGGGAAAAAAAAGGGAAAAGAAAGCAAGTAATCCAAAAAAATAATAATAATAAAAAAAGAAATCACTGTTAAATGAAAATTATGAAATCAAAATTATGGAGACCACAATAAACCGAGTGTTATTGATATCCACACTTTTGACTTTACCACCAACCATAATAATTTGGATTTCATTATCTTCATGATATCCTCACTTTTCTCACCAAACAAAAAAGAGTAAATACTACCACACAAAAAAAAAAAAAAACAAACAAATTACGTATATAGCAAAAAATATACATAAAAAAATATATTTGTAAATCTGGCAACGGTTTCTCAAATTACAATGTAACAAAAAAAAAAAATCAAATCTGATTTTTTTTAATATTCCAATTTTACTCTAATTTTTGTACCGATGGGTATATTTGATATATTAGTAAATTGATATAGCATGAATTGTTTTTGTTCTTATTCGATTAGTTTAATTTCGATTAATCTAAGTTTTGACTTTAGTCTTCGTATCTTTTCAAAATTTATGTCTTAATTGTATTAATTGTTTCAACTAATATGACAAATATAAAATATATTAGTAATTTGTTTTATTTTCGGAATTTTTGGATTTTGATAGCATGTAAGTTACATTTAGTTTGGTATAACAATTATAGAATAAATTAATATACTTCATTTTTCATAGACGAGTCTTGATATATCATATCCAAAGAGAAAGGGAAGCATATCAATGATATTATTGACATAGCGATATGAATTATATCATTTAAAATAATATACTTAAAGTATAATATTGGTATTTCAATTTTATATCAGTACTAATACAAAATGCATTTCAAATATATCATTAATGTATCAATAGTATTTCATCGTTCTTTCAAAATAAAATACTAAATATTATATTGGTATATCAATAGTTTATTAGCACTCATTCAAAATTCATTTAAAATTTAACACTTGGTGTAGCAATAGTATATTAGTTCTCATTAAAAAATCATTTCAAGTATATCATTGATGTATCAATAATATGTTAGCACCTATTTTAACTTCATTTCAAGTATAGCATTGGTATATCAATTGTATATAAACTATATCCATTCTAAGTTAAATTTCAAGTATAATATCGGTATATTAGTAGTAAATATATCAACATTAGTTCAAAATTCATTTAAAGTATAAGATTGGTGTATTGTTAGTATATCAATACTCATTCAAAATTCAATTTTAAGTGTAACATTGATGTGTATTAATAATTTATCAACATATATTTAAAAATGATTACCAATATGAATTAAACTATTATAAATTTATGACGAAATAATCTTCTAAAACAAACAAATAAGAATTCAAATTAAGTGGGTGAATAATAACAAAAAATATTAGATATTATTTTCATTTGTTATTGATTTACAAGTATAATAAAAAAAACTATTAATAGTGTTAGTATATCCCTAAACTTTGAGGTTGTATCAATTTAAACTCTAAACTAATGATGGTATCAATTTAAACCCTGAATTTTGGTGTTGTATCTTTAGACCTCAAACTAATAATTATATCAATTAAAACCTTGAAATTTCATAAGTATATCAATTTAAACCTTAAACTTTCTTAAGTATATCAATTTAAATCTTAAACTTTCATAAGTATATCAATTTAAACCCTAAACTTTCATAAATATATCTAAACAAAATATAGTAAAACATAATAGAAGGTTTAAATTGATAAACTTTTGAAAGTTCAAGGGTTAAATTTATACACTTAAGAAAGTTTAAGGTTTAAATTGATATAATTATTAGTTCGAATTTAAATTGATACAACCCAAAATTTAGGGGTGTAAATTGATATTTACCCTAATTTTAATTATTTCAAAATAAAGATAGTCATAAAATAATCCACGAACGAAAAAAGAGAAAATAATATTTTTTTTTTTTAAATGATCAAATTTGAATATTGTTAAAGTAGTTAGGTTAGGTGTTGCATTATAAATCACATCGGTAATGCAACATGGATTAAAACAATAATAATAAAAAATAATAGATACTCTAATACATCAACCAATCTTTTTAACTTGAGACCCGAAATAAATTTAAGGTAGTTGCAATGAGTAGTACTTTTAAGATAAATAATTAAGTGTATAATATTTTTAAAGAGTTGCAAAAATATAGCAAAATCTATCGGTGATAGGCTATATTGCTGATCGATTCTTATTAGCGATATAGCCTACCATCGATAGACTCCGAGAGTTAGATTTAAATTCTACTGTAATTATAAATTATTTTTTATTGTGCTATATTTGCTAATATTTTAGGGTTGATTGCTATATTTACAACTGTCCCTAAAATTAAATGTTAAATTATAAATTTAGTTTTTTTCTTGTTAGCTTGTGTTTTATTTGATCTACGAACCTCAAAAATGATGTAATACACCTTCTTTATCTTTGAATTTTGAGTCTAATATGACCCTAAGTTTAAATATGTATATTAGGATCGTTCAATTTTGTATATTATATCTAGTAGGTGGGTGAATTAAAAAAATATGTAAACTAAGTAAAGGTCATATTAATAATTTAAAGACTTATTGAACACAAAATTGAAAGTTTAATAATTTGATAGGCACTGTTTAAGTAATCAATTAATACAAAATTGAAAGTTCAGAAACTTATTAGACATTTTTTATTTTTTAAATTATAAGATCAAATAAACACATACCACTAGACTTGACTTAACTAATACACTAAATGTATCTATTTGGTCCTTGAAGTATTCAATAGAACTTCAAACTTTTAATTTTGTGTCAACTAAGTCACTAAACAATAAAAAGTATGTAACAAATTTGTAAACTTTCAAGTTTATGTCTATTGACTTTCTAAACTTTAAAGTGTCTAATAGAACTTTTTACTTTCAATTTTGTGTCTGATAGATCAAACTTTTTAAATCTATATCTAATAGATCTTTGATCTAGTTGTTATATATGTAAATGTTAGTGTTTAACCCATATATCTACAAAACATAAAATTGAAATTTTAGGTTCTATTCGATATAAAATTCAGTTTTATATCTCATATATCACTTATCAATTATTTTTTTTAAAAAAAATTAAATATATTGGGGATCTATCAAATACAAAACTAAAAGTTTAGATACTATTAGTCACACAATTTTAAATTTATGGACTTATTAGGTACAAAATAAAAATCTTGTAGTCTATTAGACACTCTTAGAAATTTAGGAACCAATTGGTTGTTTAGGGAGTTGAATTGGTTATTATAGTAAATAATTATTCTATGGTTATAATAGTTTGTAGGTTACAATAATAGATGTTTTGGATGTAAACTATTTTAGTTTGTGTTAAATAGTCTTCGTTTAGTATATAGACTATTTTAGTTTGGGTTGTAAATGAGGAAAGAGAATGGTTACAAAATAGTAAACACGGTAGTAATAAAGATTTCAAATAATTTTATCATAGCTATGAGTTATAATAATTGGAAACCTCAACTATTATAATGGGAGACCAAACATTAAGTGGACTACAAAGAGTTGTTTGAGGCAAAGAGCGGAGTTGTGAAATTTAGAAGAATTGTGAACTCTTAGAGCCCACAGTGTAATGAGTTAATATGACATAAAGAGGGTATTTGGCTCACAACATGAGTTGAGTTGAGTTGGTATATATATCAACTCAATGTTTGACCCACCAACTTTAAATGTTGGTGGAATTAAGTTGGTATATTTTAGAACTCACCATAACTCTCTTGTCTTCCAATGTTTTCAATGGCTCCACCTATCGGCCACTATCGCTACCACACTCTGAGAACCAACTCTAGGCTCTGGCAACTACCTCTAATAACAACTTCGACAACTAATTGCGGGCTCCAACAACCACCTCTGACAACAACTCTGATGACCACCTTCGTGCGATAAACTCTGATGATCAACTTCAACAACCACCTTCGTAGGCTCCGAAAATCACCTCCGGCTATAAACTAGGACAAAAATCATCTTTGATGACTATCTTCGAGCGAGCAACTTTGATGACCAATTCCGAGCTTCAAAACAACCTTCGTCGACAAAATTCAGGCAATCAATTCCAATACCACTTTCATGCAACTAACTTCAAGCCCCAACAACCACCTTCAACCACAAACTTTAGCGAAAATCATATTCGATAATCAACTTCGACAACCACCTTCGTGCGACCAATTCTAATGACCAACTTCGTAAAATGATGAAAACCTTAAGGCACAGCGGAAGTCAAAATACAGAACCATTTCGTTTTTTCAAATGAGCATTTATAAACAAAACAATTGTGCATTGGAATAAAAAGTAATATCGATATGCAATTCCCAAAAAGACTAATTATATAGGGGAAGAAACCCTACCTTGCAAACTTTTTGACAATTCTATAGAATTTCTCTATTGAATTGGGATTGGGCACCACCACTTAGAAACCTTCCTATTTTTGCAGGGAATTGAGGCTATATAGAAGTGTGAGATTCCCTTTTTTGGAATTTGCAAATATCACAAAACGGTTTTTCTTTTTCTTTTTTCACCAGAAGCAAAAAAACACACATGGAGACCTTAAAAGCCTTATACTTCCTCTGCAAAACAAAATCGTAGAGAGAGAAAAACGTGGGATTGATCTCACGTTTTCTTTGGTAACTTCCCTAAAATGGGGAGTTAATTTGTTTAATTTTAATTAAACTAAATTAAATAAAATTTAATTAAACTAAATTAAATTTATTAATTAAATTATATTTAATTAAATGATTATTTAAATCATATTTAAATGATTTCATCTCAGATAACCTATAGTTTTAATGTGCATCTAATGTATATTAAATTTAACTTATAGTTTTGATTTAATCAATTATATTAAATAATTAATTAATTTTTCAATTAATTAATCATCCCATTAAATATCACATATTTAATTTAATTTCCCATTTGAATCATATTAAAAAATATTTCTCTCATTTAATCTATAATTTTAATGCTTATCCAATGCACACTATTTTTAACATATAGTTTTCAATATGAATCTTATTCATATTAGATTAATATTTGAGTTCCTTTCATATATTTCATTCTCTCATTTATTAATTTTGACTCATATCCAAAATTAATAATAAAGTCTAAAATTAAACTTTATATTAAAAAGTATCAACATATATTAAAAAAATTTCAATTATGAATTTAAACATTTCAAATTCAATTTAATGACAAATTATCTCAATACCCTTTACAAGTTCGGAAGGGGACCTAAGAAGCTTCAACGACATGAGATTAATTGGCTAAACTCATTAACTAAATTAATCAATATTCGTTAACTGTGGGTACACTCCACTAAAGACCCACAGTTGCATTCTTCTCGCTACAGACATGTTTCTGTGTCCATGGATATAGACTAATAACAACATGTTAGTCCTTCACGAGTGTTCATAACACCAGCTGGGTCAAATTATCGTTTTACCCCTGGATTACCTCTACCTCCTTAAGTACTAATGCTCCTCTAATGAACAACCTATTTATGGTCCAACCATTAAATAGAAACCCCTCTTGGGCCAATGAGAGGGTAGAACCTTTTGTTTAAGTCTTGAAGACACCACTTAAAGGAACACTCATCTACTTACCCTAAAGTCGGGAAGGAGTAAAATCCATCTTGTATAATTATGTTTCCAGCTACCTACTCGGTCTTATCCCAAAATGGTAGGCATATTGAGTCGATGAACTAGCCACTCTCACCCATACAAATCAAAGGACAATCCCTTGTGAACACGAGTTCATAATATACTCAGGAGTAAGACTAAGTTGCCTAGGTCATCCTATTGAAATAGAAACCTAACTAGTCAACGGAGTTACATGTAGTGGTTAATATTTCGCAATCCGATCTTGTGCAAACTTATTGCACATGATACCCTCACTCGCGTGTCTCCTACACGAATGCATTGGATCACTGTGTTTGTATCAAATACAAAGTGGGTTGTGTCCACAGTATTATCGAATAAGGTACCCAATTTTATCCCTATACTATAGACCCTTTAGGTTGTATCTTGAACATTGATCTCTATATGTCTCTACATACAGTCCAAGACTCATAAGACAATCTAGGATGTTAGTTTATTGGATTTTAGAGTTAATAAGACAAAATTAAATAAAACATCAGTAACACTTATTGATAAAAATATCAATAACTATTTATTAATGACGGTCATTTAATTACATTCACTATCTACGAGTTTTAGGGCATAAAACCCAACACTCTGGACATCGAAACCACCTCTAATGACAAACTCCGACTACCAACTTCAATACCACCTTCATGTGACCAACTTCAAACGCCAACAACCACCTCCAACTACAAACTCTAACGATTTTTTTTTTTTTTTTTTTATAATCAACTTCGACACCCAATTTCAACTATTATAAGATTGATGATGGTTACATAGTATGTTGTAGGGTTGTTGATTATATAAATAATAGTATTTTGTCTAGATTAAGTGCAATATTTATAAGTAGAAGTTTGTAAAATATGTTTTTTTTCATAATTAAATTCACCTATCAAATGAGTATTAATAATATTTGGAAAAGTATGTATGTAGTTAAATAGTATTTAACACATAACAAAAAAAAAAAAATCATAAAATGGAGATTTTTTTTTTCTGGAACATTTTCTGGCAATAAATAGTGAAAAAATAGAGATTTGTTATCTGATGATTCTCCAAAATTCATGGAGGAGATTCAATTAAAATACAAAGTAACAATAGGAAGAAGACGAAAAAGAAAAAGAAAAAGATGATGAAATTCATGGAGAAAAATTAAAGTTTTAATTTCTCTTTATTTTCTATTTTATTTAATTATATTCTCGTAAGAAATGTAGTGAATTAATTATTATTCATTAAAAAAAAAAGAAATAAATAAAAACTTTAAAAATTAAAGAAACAAAAATTGTAATGCAATCTATATTTTTTTTAACCCAAAGATGAATAAAAATATTGAATAAAAAAGTTTCAAAACAAAAAATAGATCATAAAAACATATTATTTAAAGGTAAAAAAATACACCAAATACTCCAAATATATGCACTCAACTTCGTATCCCAAACACAAATATATAAACTCCACATATATATGAATTTTATAGGCATATGAAATTCAAACATCATATTTTAACTCAGCGCTCCAAACAATTCCAAAATGAATGTTTTTTAGTCGTAAAATCTCTCTGTGAACGAAACAAAAATTAGAGTTCACAATTCTACAGTTCCATATCCCTGCTTCTCAAACTTCTTGGCCAAAAATCTTCTAAAAGCTCACTCCACACCGAGGGAAGTTAAGGACACAAATGCTCAAAGGTATACAAAATTGAAAATAAATCTTAATAATTTTATTTTATTTTATTTTTTTAAAAAAGTGGAAATAATTTTTCAGAACACTCCAAGTAGCTCGGAAGCCACTAATTTTCTTGTTTCCAAAATAATAATAATAATAATAAATAGAAGAAGAAGAAGCCACTAAAATCTCGAGACAAGGAACGTTGGCCTTCAAAGAGAGAGTGGGGGAAAATCATTTGGTACGAAAAAAAAAATGGGAAAGGTATTTTTGTGGGGAATCTTCCATGGAAGTACGCACAGCATTGAGCGGTGTAGCGCAACAGAATCCATTCATACTCTCAATCCGACCTTCCATTTTCATTTTTCTTTATTAAAATCCTTTTCTACTTTCAACTCCCTGCTTTGAATTCCTTTGTTTTTTCTTGTTTTTTTAATCAAGAAACACATTCTTGTAAGCAAAGCAATCGCCCAAAATCCCAACTTCCCTCCCTCTCTCTCCCTTCTCTTCCTTTTCCTCCTCCCCTCGCCGGTGACTCGCCACCCTTTTCGACGGAGCTCCGACGAAGCCTGCACTTGATCGTTTTCACCCTCCACAACTTCTCTTAACTCTTCCATAACTGGTGGGCATCTATCTGTAATTTGTTGCTTACCCTCTTTTAATTTCTTCGTTTTCGAGACTTCTCTTATGTATGACTCGATCATATCTCGAAACCCTAGTTTTTCGTTTTCTCCTCGCGATTCCCTTTTGCCCCTTCTCTTTGATTTCTTTTGTCTCTGATCCATGATGCTTAATTTTGCATTTTTCCGACTCGAAAAATTATAATTACTCTGCTGCTTCTCACCAAGCTAAGATAATTTCTTGGAGGGTAGTTCGTCGTTTTTTGTGGACCCTTTGGGTTGTTTCATGGATATGTTCGTTTATTCCACCAGTTTTGTATTTTATCCTGCTCTTTTGTGTATGTGGTAGTAAATAGTTTGAAGTATATTACTTTCTTGCAGCTCTACGTCTATATGTTGCTTCAGAATCTTGGGACGTTGATTTGTTAAGTGACATGCATGCTTGAGAATTTGATTCTTCCTTTTCAGTAAAAAAATTTCAGTGACCACTTTTATTTTTCCTGGATTTACCTTTGTTTGAAGTGAAATGAACTTTGCATTACGAAATAATAGATTCAAATTACATCATGTTTGTTTACGATATTATTGGGAATTGTTTTTTGTGAATCAGTAGTTAAAACGTTTGTACGACAGTCATGGCTGCTATTTGTATGTTTGATTATGGGGTAGGATGAAATATTAGAGAAAAGTTTTGGATGAAAATCATCACTTTAGAGATGGTTTACTACTATTTTAAATCTGGTGATGCACATATATACCCTGAATTATGTTTTTAAAAATTGCTGCTTATGCTGTCTTAGACTCCAGGTTGTCGACCAACATGCTCAAATCAACAGAAGAACTAGGTGAAAATGCTACTGGCGGGCATGAAACAAGTGAGAACAATGAATACGTAAGGCTAGTCATTGCTAATGAAGCAAGTCCTTTGGAATTGGAGATTCTACGGCCTCAAGACAAATCGGAAAACGTATTTTCCTTGAAGTGGTGGATCAAAGTCTCTCTATGGTCCATTATTAGTATCGTATTTCTTCTTGCTTTCTTCAAGTGGGGAGTTCCATTTCTTTTTGAGAAGGTAATTCCCCTTAATTACATAACCATTTTTTCCGTTTGTTATCTTTCAGCTGAACTGCAGTTTTAACCTATCCCTGTTATTATTATTATTATTGTTATTATTATTATTTTCATTTCTGCTGCTCATAATGCATGATATACTTGCAAACTTATGCAACTAAGTTCGATTGAATTGGGAATAGCCATATCTGCAACTTGATATTTATAATCATAATCATATTTGCAAATCTTAATGTCGGTTTGTGATAAGAGCATTCTTACTGGAAAGAGAGTAATTAGCATTTGATTCCATTAGCTGTAAAGTATCAAATCATCTTAAAGAATGCAAACTTGTAGAGCTAATTTTAATCTCCCTTGGCTTTTGGAGAGTGGAAGGATGAGGTCAAGGTCTTTTCCCCTCTTAAACATCTTTCTTTGTTCTACCTAATGTTTCTCATCTAAAAAGAAACGTGATATTACATGAATGGCTTTCTACACCCAGATTGGCCGAAAACCAGTTGTTGCTTCCAACCTACTGTTGATACAGCATCATTTTGATTTGAATAAAAAATAGTAATTAAGAGTGGTAAAATCTGCCTATAGTACATTGTTGAAGAGGAATTTGGGGTTGGGGGTTCTTTTAGTATTATTTGTAGGCACAGAATTAATATACTTTGAAATGGGACATCATCATGATTATTGTGAGTATTATTGGGAGAACTTCAGTACCTGTTCTACAGAGGCTTCTAGATCTCAAACTATTCTGATTGCAAATGCATGACCAAAATTATGTGATAAAGCAAAAAATCTAATGCAGAGAAACAATGATCAGCCAAGTGGTATATTATTATGAATTATGAATAAACCTACTGTATGATTTTGTTCACTTGTCCAGAATATAAATGACCTTTTTATGGTGTTTTCAGCATGTTCTGATTTGAGAGTGTTATATTGAATTTCTCTCTCCATCGTCTGCTCTTCCTATTATTTATTTGACGTCTATTTTTGCTCCTTGAGTTCATTTCAGGTCATCATCCCAATTATGAAGTGGGAGGCTACTGCCTTTGGTCGACCTATGCTTGCACTAATGCTTGTTGCTTCTCTGGCATTATTTCCCGTATTTTTTATTCCCTCTGGCCCTTCAATGTGGTTGGCTGGGATGATTTTTGGCTATGGCCTTGGGTTCGTTATAATAATGGTTGGAACAACTATTGGGATGGTCCTGCCATATTTAATTGGATTATTTTTCCGTGATCGAATTCATGTAAGACATCTATCAGTCTTAAAAAGAAAAATTATGCTGGTGGACAACTGGACTGGATCCATACTTTATAATCTTTCATTGGTCCCCTGACCTCTGTTTATTCTTTATTGTACAGCAATGGTTAATGAGATGGCCTCAAAAAGCCGAAATGCTCAGACTTGCTGGGGAAGGGAGCTGGTTTCGTCAGTTTCAAGTTGTTGCACTCTTTAGGGTTTCACCATTTCCGTACACTATTTTTAATTATGCAATTGTGGTAACAAGTATGAGGTTTTGGCCCTACTTGTGCGGGTCAATTGCTGGAATGATACCAGAGGCTTTCATTTACATTTACAGGTTTCTTTCTTAGTTCCTTGAATGACTTACCCAAGAATGGAAGAAGAGAAGTTAATATGTTTGCATGCATATTCATATAGAATAAGCCATTATTTTTATATTTACAAAGATTGTGTATCCGTCATACCATATGAAACTAGAATGTATCTCAAATTTTTTGTCACGGTGGGATGTTTTCATCATTAAAGAAAAAAAGAACTGTGAACAATGTTAATGTTGTCGTTCATCTAGTGTTAAAATTTCCACTGTCATATACTTGTGTGGATTCTGGCAAATAAATGTAATCTTGTTTTGCATAATCAGATACTTATTTCCCTAGTGTTCTTTGCACTCGTTAATGTATGCTAAATATATCAGCTTTACTTTTATGCAGTGGTCGGCTAATGAGGACACTAGCAGATGTACAATATGGAAAGCATCACCTGACAACTGTTGAGATTGTGTATAACGTGATCTCCTTCATCATCGCGATCATCACTATTATTATTTTCACTGTTTATGCAAAAAGGATGCTGAACAACCTTCAAATGGCAGAAGATGATAGGAAGTATTCTGTCTCCCTCCCTGGCAGTTTTGAGGTGGAGAATCTTTCACATGAAAGGTACAAGTAGTTTGGTTTACTATCTAGATTGCCATGTTGGTGGACTCACTTGGATTAGATGTAGGTTAGTTTCTGCAAAATTAACAATTAACCCGAGTATTCTGAACACTTCTACTGAATTTAGTTGTAAAGGCTTTCAGGCTCTCAGGCTTAAATTTTATTTGTCCTACAAACTGTTTTCCTCCGTTCCTTTTTCCATCCCCAACCAGTCCTTGGAATGTGGGAGAAAAGGGTTCATGTAATGGAAATGGGTTCGTGTGAGTGGTTGATTTTGAGAGGAAAGGGGGGGCGGGGGGAGATGCTGGGAATGAATAATACGATAGCTGTTGGCTGACTTTGAAATTGTGTAATAGATGAATTTGTAATTTCAGCACTTGAGATCATTTCTTCATGGGGTGTGAACCTTTTCTAGATCTGAAGTATGGGGTGGGGGGTTGTCATTAGACCTTAGAAGAACTCACGTTCTCTCTGCAAAGAATAAGAAACAGAGTAAAGTTCTTGTAAAGAGGAATAGAATCACCTTTAATTGTTAATACGCAGTGAACTTTGATGACAAAATAAGTGAGATAAAAGTAAAACTTACAGGCTTCTTCTAAGACTAGGAACAACTTAAGATTTACAGTTATACCAGGTATTCTTATGAACCTTCAAATTTAGGAGGCCAATAATTACTATTAGAACTATGTGCAATTTGATATAGAGTTCGATTGAGAAACTAGAGAAGTTGCAAGTCTAGCAAAATGACAATGTGAAGATTCGTTCGTCATCTATGTTCGTTATATATGATCCTGACTTAGAAGATGGGGTGTGCAGATCTCCGATCAATGTGATGAAAGAAGATAGAGCTGTAGAAGAAGTCGTTGCTGAGATTACCCACAAAATAAGAGTTGCTGGAATACTTGATAAAGTGGAAAGAGCTCCCAAACCAACAGATCAGTTTAGAGGGTGATGAAGGGAATGCCTAGAGGTTTTTTTAGTCGGAAGATTGATCTTGTTTATGTTGCATCAATCAGCGAGGATTTCAACTAACTAGGGTGGATATTGGGGCTTCTATAGTACATTATTTACGTATGGCCACAAGCTCAAGACGCCCTCCCTCATGTATTGATGCAATGTAATTTAACTTTTAGTTTGTATATAGTTTTTGAGCGACTTCTCCTCACTTTGCACGTCTTCGCTTATTGTAGGCGAATGACCACGGAATCTACCATAACCAATTGCCCTTACCTATAATGTCGTTCGATTGCTATCAAAATTCTATTTTCCCTTGCCTGAAGTTTTTCCCATTTTTAAGATTGCATACGATGTGCTGACAATGAGGTGGTTGCTGTCTAAGTACATATACGGATACGAGACATATACAATATAACATGATGAAGATGACACCATATTTCAAAAATCTAGGACACAAGGACACGTTTATTAAAATATACATTTATTAAAAATGTTTATTATTTTTATACCAAAAAAAAAAAAATCAAAGTAAACAAATTGATGTATTTATTTACGTAAGCTTTGCTTGATGTACTTCACACAAAAGTCATTATTATAGTCATATATGTATCTTTTTAATCTATTTAACAAGTGTTTTATGTGCGTGTGTTATACTAACAAGAACTCGTTACATGTTCAACAAGTGTTGGAGTGTCCAATACATGTTGGACTCAGACATGCTAGCCAAACTAAAGCATCCATGCTTCTTAGGTGGTTGTAGTTTTTTCACAACCCTCATTATGATTAATACAAATTGTGACACATTACGAGCATGCGAGAACACTAATGTAAAAAAAAAAAGTTAAAAAAAAAACAAAAAAATAGATCAGAGTAGGAAAACCTAATAGAAGAAAAGACTTCACCTGCAAAGAAACCATGGCAACTTATTGTCAAGCACTTTCACCTCTACAACTTTTTCGTGTTTAAAGAATACATTATGTACTAACTATATCACAAACTCCAAAACAAGAGTTGCAGAATTAATGAATTAAAACAGGTATCAAAAACACCATCCCCTCCCCTAAAGCCAAAATCCTTATAGTTATCTCAATCATTTGGCTTGTGGTTTCTCTGCCAAGCAATATTGTTTTACATTCTTTCACTAAAGTCTTCAGTTTCATCTCGACAGACGTTTCAAAATCCAACCACAACCAACAGCGTTCCTGCAACTTAAGTGACATGCTTTCAGAAGAATGAGTCATATGATCAAGGTTTCCAAGGTGCTGGAGGTGGTGGTGGAGTTGGAAACATTGGAGGCACAGCAGAGAAGATGGTGTTCTTGTCGATTCCATTTGTCTTTTCACCGGACAGAGCAACGAGCGCCGCAACCAAGCCTGCATTTCCAGCTAGGGTTGGCTCAGTGTAGTTATAATTGGTGCGAACATCATGAAACCCGTCACGCTTATCCGGACCAGCAACCATGGCACCAATAAGTGTATTTGGGTTGGGCTTTGTGGTGTCCCTCCATTTCCATCCTCCTTTGCAGTTATACTTGATCTTGTTCTTCGGAATAGATGCACCTCTATGATGCACGTGTTTCGGATAATGATTGCCAAAACCGACAACGTAACTCATCTTACGTGGGTTTTTGCCAAGGATATAATCAATCTGCACACCCAAGAATAGTAATGAATTGGGTATGTGTATTGGGGGTAAGAAACTGAACTAGATTGATGAACCAAACTGAACCAATCAATACTCAAGTCGATTCAGTTCAATTAATCATTAGTGTTCGGTTAGTTATTCATATAATGTGTAAAGAAGGATGTAATACCTGGGTCTTGGCAAAGTCACGCAAAACCTCAGTTGAATAGAAATTGGGTCCACAGTACCATCCAGGTGTATCTGCTGCTTCCAAATAATCACTGTAAAGGGTAGCTAAAAAGGCTGCATTGACGATGTACTGAAGAGGCTGTGGCCTTCCATGGTTTAGCTGAATTAGGCCTCCTATACGATCACCCCAACAAAATAGCAAAAATGCAAACTATATTAGTACATTATAAAAACTAATGATCATGGTGTGTAAGGTACTCCGGTTAAGCTTTATAAAGGTTCAATTTCCAATGAGTGGTTGTGTACCTCTAGTACGATTAAATTTTGTGAAAAATGGAAGGTAGGAACACATGATTATGCTAGTTTGATTGTGGAACGTCCTCAAGATTTCCTCATATGGATATCCAGGGCTCAAGAACAGCCGCAAACGACTTAGAAGAACCTACAAGAAGGGGTAGAAGGTTATTTCAAGTAAAGAATTTGATACCACTTTATGACCTTCCATAGTTACTGAAGTAAAATTTCCTACAAACACCCATAATGCATAGCAACAAACTGATGAATACCATTCGATAATGTGACAATAACGTTTTAATTCATCACAACTCTAACAGAAATGCCACATTATTTATAAGAATAGAAGTTCTGAAACTGAAACCGTCAAACTAACCTGGGCACCAGCAAGCTTGTTGTCCCAGCTCAACACTCCATAGTCAGGTCCACCCCAGAAAGCACCCGCATGTTTGGCAATGCCAGGAGTGGTAGAAAGTTGAAGATAACTAGAATTTCCAGTAGCATAATATAACCAAGCTCCACCCCACACAAACTCATCCCAATAACTAGTTGAGTTATAGAAGATTGCAGCTTCTGCATTACCTGCACTGTATCTGCCTCTCTGCGCTCTGGCAAACTTGAAGAGTGTTTTGGCACCATGGACAAGTTTCTGTGAGTATGCCTTGTTGTCTTTGAAGACAATGGATGCTGAAGCTAAAGCAGCAGCCATTTCGGCAGCAAGATCCGAGCAACTACTGCATGTTAGTACAGGTCGTACATAATCAATGTCCTCCGGGCGCATCCAACAATAATGATCATTTGGACTTGTATTTCCTCCAGAGGTATCCCCCACTCCAACCTGTCATATGATGGATGGAAACATATTTTATCATTGCTGAACAGCAAAAGAATCAGAGAATAAAAAGCTATCAACAACATGCGCATGAAGGGAAAGAAAAGTCTTTTTTGGAGCGCTACATTTGACATTCAGAATTTGCTTAGAATTATTTCTATAGGAATTTTGTGGGAAATACATCCACGTCATATACAACATTGAAAATAAGTATTGAACCCAAGCATAAATTTTTCATACCTGCATAACAATACTATTAATAGAATCAGCAGTATGGTTAAAAGTCTTGAGGAAGTAATCACTTCCCCACTTAATAATATCTTTGACATGGTTGAGTTCTCCAGCAGCTTCATATTTTGCACTGTATTCAATGACACTCCAGCTTAACATGGTCATGGCAAAAGAGGCAGGAAAGTTGAACTTAATTGCATCTCCAGCATCGTAGTAGCCACCAGAAAGATCTTTAAAGAGAGACGATGAACCATCGCCATCCCTTGTGCAGGAATTGCCCCTCCAGGATACATTATTATGCTTCGGGAGCTTACCAGCTACATTCATGAAAGAAAACAAAGTAAATAACACTAAAACAGATCATGTGCTCTCTTGATTATCAAACAACAACAAACATGAAGCTAATTCCTTAATGCCTAACTCTACAAGTAGAAATCCAGTCCCCCGCTTCATCAGAACTTAATCAGTACCAAGCCAAATTTTAAGTTTTTAGATGTGAAGAAACATAAAGCTAATTCCTTAATGCCTAACTCTACAAGTAGAAATCCAGTCCCCCGTTTCATCAGAACTTAATCAGTACCAAGCCAAATTTTAAGTTTTTAGATGTGAAGGGGTTAGCCATTAATAAATTTGGAAATTGACAGGATGATATATTTATTCACTGAGAGGATCATCGATTCATGTATAGATCTTAAGATAACCCAATAAACATTTTCATTACCAACTAATTTCCTTAACTATGCATCCCAATTTTTCAACAAACAGGTATCAAAGAAGGGGATACAAATCTTCAACAAAAACCAATTTCTTATATTCAAGAACTTCAGAGAACTAATAAAAAATATGAGATCTCCTGTTCTCAATCCAAACTCAGTTGGAAAAAAAATATGGCTAAAAAACCAGATCTAGTCGGATAAGCAAGGAAGAGAGAAAAAAAAAAAAAAAAAACTTCCAGAATAAAAACAATCTCAAAACACAACAATCAAAAACTAGGGCAACAGTAGTTAGGAATGCACAATATACATACATCGCTGAGCGTTGAAGAACATGAGAGCTTTATGGAGGGCAAGGGTGTAATTGTCCGGCGGCGGGTGGGGGTGGTGGTGGCGCGGCACCGTTTTAACGATTAAAGTAATAAGACCGGCGAGAAACCCAGATACAAGTAGGGTTCCAACAGTCCAGACGAAGATCTTGCGGCTGACAATAATGCAGCCGAGATCCACATACTTTTTCTTCTTCTGCTCACCAGGTCCAAGCAACCAGCTCTGTTGAGTCTCATCGAGAGGCCGAGACAGAGCTGCCCTGTCCAAATCCTGCAAATTCCGGCTCCGATCGTCGTCGGTGGCCGAATCCGCCGCGTTAATCTCAAGCGGACCCCCCCACGGATCTCGCCCGTACATACTCATCCTCAATCTCTCCTCTTTAACACTGTGAATCAGAAGCAATTCAGATGAAAGAGTGATAATCTAAGAACAGAGAGATGGGGATTGGGCACCGACAGGCGGAGGAGAAACCCAGATCTGTAAAGGTGATGAAATGGAGAATGGGAATATGAAGAGAGAGAAAGAGGAGAGAGAGAGAGAGAGAGAAGAGAACTAATGGCAGTGAAGCAGAGGAGGAGTTTATGAAGAAGAAAGGAAAGCAGAGTAATAGCTGTCTGTGTTCTGTTTGCTCAAAACACTTTTTTGGATTTTTTTTCTTTTAATTAATTAATTAAATTTGATTTTAGGAAAGCCAGTGACGGTGCTCAAAATGAGTCAAATTATTGTATAATTAGTAGTAAATTATGATCATATTAATACTAATATTATTTCGTCAATTTACTAGATTGCCCTTTTGCCTATACCCCTCTACTTTTTCTTCACTAAAGGTAAGTGAACATGTAATGCAATCATAAATTAAATTTAACATTATTTAATATATTGTTATATTATCTAATTGTATAATGATTTTCTTATACACATCTAGATGTGTATAAGAGACAGACCAACTTCAATACCACCTTCATGTGACCAACTTCAAACGCCAACAACCACCTCCAACTACAAACTCTAACGATTTTTTTTTTTTTTTTTTTCAACAAACTGATGAATACCATTCGATAATGTGAAATAACGTTTTTAATTCATCACAACTCTAACAGAAATGCCACATTATTTATAAGAATAGAAGTTCTGAAACTGAAACCGTCAAACTAACCTGGGCACCAGCAAGCTTGTTGTCCCAGCTCAACACTCATAGTCAGGTCCACCCAGAAAGCACCCGCATGTTTGGCAATGCCAGGAGGGTAGAAAGTTGAAGATAACTAGAATTCCAGTAGCATAATATAACCAAGCTCCACCCCACACAAACTCATCCCAATAACTAGTTGAGTTATAGAAGATTGCAGCTTCTGCATTACCTGCACTGTATCTGCCTCTCTGCGCTCTGGCAAACTTGAAGAGTGTTTTGGCACCATGGACAGATTCTGTGAGTATGCCTTGTTGTCTTTGAAGACAATGGATGCTGAAGCTAAAGCAGCAGCCATTTCGGCAGCAAGATCCGAGCAACTACTGCATGTTAGTACAGGTGTAACATAATCAATGTCCTCCGGCGCATCCAACAATAATTATCATTTGGACTTGTATTTTCCTCCAGAGAGTATCCCCCACTCCAACCTGTCATATGATGGATGGAAACATTATTATTCATTGCTGAACAGCAAAAGAATCAAGAATAAAAAGCTATCAAACAACATGCGCATGAAGGGAAGAAAAGTCTTTTTGGAGCGCTACATTTGACATCAGAATTTGCTTAGAATTATTTCTATAGGATTTTGTGGAAATACATCCACGTCATATACAACATTGAAAATAAGTATTGAACCCCAAGCATAAATTTTTCATACCTGCATAACAATACTAATTAATAGAATCAGCAGTATGGTTAAAAGTCTTGAGGAAGTAATCACTTCCCCACTTAATAATATCTTTGACATGGTTGAGTTCTCAGCAGCTTCATATTTTGCACTGTATTCAATGACACTCCAGCTTAACATGGTCATGGCAAAGAGGCAGAAAGTTGAACTTAATTGCATCTCCAGCATCGTAGTAAGCCACCAGAAAGATCTTTAAAGAGAGACGATGAACCATCGCCATCCCTTGTGCAGGAATTTGCCCCTCCAGGATACATTATTATGCTTCGGGAGCTTACCAGCTACATTCATGAAAGAAAAACAAAGTAAATAACACTAAAACAGATCATGTGCTCTTCTTGATTATCAAACAACAACAAACATGAAGCTAATTCCTTAATGCCTAACTCTACAAGTAGAAATCCAGTCCCCCGCTTCATCAGAACTTAATCAGTACCAAGCCAAATTTTAAGTTTTTAGATGTGAAGAAACATAAAGCTAATTCCTTAAGCCTAACTCTACAAGTAGAAATCCAGTCCCCCGTTTCATCAGAACTTAATCAGTCCCAAGCCAAATTTTAAGTTTTTAGATGTGAAGAAACATAAAGCTAATTCCTTAATGCCTAACTCTACAAGTAGAAATCCAGTCCCCCGTTTCAATCAGAACTTAATCAGTACAAGCCAAATTTTAAGTTTTTAGATGTGAAGGGGTTAAGCCATTAATAAATTTGGAAATTGACAGGATGATATATTATTCACTGAGAGGATCATCGATTCATGTATAGATCTTAAGATAACCAATAAACATTTTCTTTACCAACTAATTTCCTTAACTATGCATCCCAATTTTTTCAACCAAACAGGTATCAAAGAAGGGGATACAAATCTTCAACAAAAACCAATTCTTATATTCAAGAACTTCAGAGAACTAATAAAAAATATGAGATCTCCTGTTCTCAATCCAACTCAGTTGGAAAAAAAAATATGGCTAAAAAACCAGATCTAGTCGGATAAGCAAGGAAGAGAGAAAAAAAAAAAAAAAAACTTCCAGAATAAAAACAATCTCAAAAACAAACAATCAAAAACTAGGGCAACAGTAGTTAGGAATGCACAATATACATACATCGTGAGCGTTGAAGAACATGAGAGCTTTATGGAGGGCAAGGGTGTAATTGTCCGGCGGCGGGTGGGGTGGTGGTGGCGCGGCACCGTTTTAACGATTAAAAGTAATAAGACCGGCGAGAAACCCAGATACAAGTAGGGTTCCAACAGTCCAGACGAAGATCTTGCGGCTACAATTAATGCAGCCGAGATCCACATACTTTTTCTTCTTCTGCTCACCAGGTCCAAGCAACCAGCTCTTGTTGAGTCTCATCGAGGGCCGAGGACAGAGCTGCCCTGTCCAAATCCTGCAAATTCCGGCTCCATCGTCGTCGGTGGCCGAATCCGCCGCGTTAATCTCAAGCGGACCCCCCCACGGATCTCGCCCGTTAACATACTCATCCTCAATCTCTCCTCTTTAAACACTGTGAATCAGAAGCAATTCAGATGAAAGAGTTAAATCTAAGAACAGAGAGATGGGGATTGGGCACCGAACAGGCGGAGGAGAAACCCAGATCTGTAAAGGTGATGAAATGGAGAATGGGAATATGAAGAGAGAGAAAAGAGAGAGAGGAGAAGGAGAGAGAAGAGAACTAATGCAGTGAAGCAGAGGAGGAGTTTATATGAAGAAGAAAGGAAAGCAGAGTAATAGCTGTCTGTGTTCTGTTTGCTCAAAACACTTTTGGATTTTTTTTCTTTTAATTAATTAATTAAATTTGATTTTAGGAAAGCCAGTGACGGTGCTCAAAAATGAGTCAAATTATTGTATAATTAGTAGTAAATTATGATCATATTAATACTAATATTATTTCGTCAATTTACTAGATTGCCCTTTTGCCTATACCCCTCTACTTTTTCTTCACTAAAGGTAAGTGAAAGTATGCAATCATAAATTAAATTTTAACATTATTTAATATATTGTTATATTATCTAATTGTATAATGATTTAAAAATAAAATAAATGAATAAATTTTATTATTTAATTTAATTACTATAATAATTAAATTAATGTAAATTAATTATAATATTAAAATTAATAATTAATAATATATTTTCATAATTAAATAGTTAAAATGATATAAAGTAATAATTGTACATGTATTAATTATAATTTATTAATTAATTAGACTATATTTTACTATTTATCTATCAAGTATAAAAAATCTCACATGTTTAGAAAATATTATCAAACTCATGATACATGGATTTTAAAATTTCTCTAAATAATAATATCTTGAATTTTAAAAAGTAATAATATAAAATAAACCAAGATAAAAGAGCTTAGAAGCAGTGGATGGTTGGCATATTTTCTTTGAAATAGAAATAAGACAATGAACCTCTTTTAAAAGAAAGTAAAAGAAATTGTTATCCTTTAGTAAAATCAAAATTTTTTCTAGGAGATAATATTATTTATTTATTATTTTGAAGAAGTTGGAGAGGCTTAATTAAGGCTACAAAAATCAATTTTAAAATTTTAAGGAAATGGAGGCAAAAATGAATTAATAAATAAATAAAAATTTATATAAAAATAAATTAAGTTTTCTATTTAATCTGTACCCTTCCTCTCTTGAAAATGAAAGTATGAGGCTAAAATAGTAATTTGTGAAGTTTTAATATTATTATAAAAACAAATATTAAAATATTAAACATCATGAGAAAGTTGGAATTAATTAATTTCTCACCGAATTTAGGGAAATAAAATTTAGAGCAATTTAATTTGGTGTAGAGAGAGGGAGATTGTGATGGAACACTAATCGACGGCGACAACCTGTCTACCATTTCTTATTATATTAATTTATTACAAACGCCTATTATTATTTCTGTCATTTTCTGGTCATATAATTCAGACAATTTCTTTTTCTATTTTAATTTTAACGTAACTTGTATTATTTCCTCTTAATTATTAACTCATTTTCCTATTAAAACTTTAATACATATAAAAGTTTAATTTCTATCTTTTTGTTTTAAATGTAAATTACATTTTTTTGTTATATGCTTTCATCTTCTTTAGTGTCTTCTATCTTGTAAAAAATAATCTCTCGTAAAAGGAGAAAGTTTTAGTCCAAGTTGAACGATTGAATAAATTAAATTAGTACATTGAATAACAAACTATTCATTTTTACAACAGATGAGGTGAGAGACCAAAAATTGTCACTTTTAAAAGTACGAAGTGAAATTTTTAGGCCCCGTTTGGTAATCTATTTTTTGTTTTTTTTTTTTTT
>NC_052359.1:27860629-27862022 GCF_009727055.1 Benincasa hispida
TTGAAAATTAAGTTTGTGAACACTACTTTTACCTCTAATTTTCTTCATTTGTTATCTACTTTTTCACCAATGGTTTAAAAAACGAAACCAAATTTTGAGAACTAAAAAAATGGCTTTTAAAAAAATTATTTTTGTTTTTGGAATTTAACTAAGAATTCAACCATTGTACTTAAGAAAAATGCAAATCATCGTAAGAAATGTGGATGAAATAGACTTAATTTTCAAAAACAAAAACAAAAAATCAAATGGTTACTAAACGAGCCTTAGTATTTTTCCTATTTCATTTGAAATCCTAAACTTAACATGAACAAGTTGAAGAGTGACAGAATGAGTATAGTTTGATTGACATAAATAAATCTTGTATCATTGACTTCGAAATTATCCAAATCATCCACCCACTCCATATGTCATTAAAAAAAAAAAAAAAAAAAAACTACAAATTGGAAGAGAGCTCTAATATGCCTCGGTGGAACAAACACATATATCACTTTCGATGCTTCTTTCCTCTACCAAAAGCTTCATGTAATGAAAACGGATGAGGCTTAGAAACATTTGAAGTTTAAATTATAAAAACAAAGTAAATTTGGACACTAAAAGGAAAAAAAAAACAATAAGAAAGTAAAAGAAAATAACTATTGAAAAAAATATATATTATTTATTTTTTTTTAATTTGTTAGTATAATATAAAGAGAAATTATATTAAATGACAAAACTGCTGAAAATATTTATAAATATGGCAAAACAGTCTAACTGTGATAGACTGCGATAGACTACTATCCGTGTCTACTGTGACTACTACCTGTATCTTTCATGACACATATAGTAGTCTATCGCAGATAGATAGTGAAATTTTACTATATTTATAAATATTTTAATTTATTTTCCTATATTTAAAAACAACATTAATATAAAAGGTTGAGACAAAAAAATGTCAACATTTAATATTTAAGGACAACATGAACATAACTCAGATAATAATTGACATGTATTTCTTCACTCACTGAAAATTTGAAGTTCAAGTTTGGATGCACCAAATAATATTTGTACTAAGAACAATATAAACATTTAATAGCTTAGAAAATCAAAATTTTGGATGGAATGTTTTCTTCCTTGTAAATTACAATGTTTAAATAATTAATCTTTTTTTAAACCAAAAAAAAAAAAAGTGAAAAGAAAAAGATGAAAAAGATTGTTTGAGGTGGGTGGCTTTGCTTGGTTTGCACTTTTTTTATATATAAAAAAAAAAATTAAAAGATTTTGATTGAAGAAGGAATCTAATTCTTTTTCTGTGTTTGGAAGCATTTGTCCCCAAAGTCCAACCAACGTTAGGTTTAACCAAAGCCTCCAGTTACACACACACTTCTTTGCCGACACTCTAAGAAACACTTTTTTT
>NC_052359.1:27862032-27899628 GCF_009727055.1 Benincasa hispida
TTATTTATTTTTATTTCCAATCAAATAAAACATCCACTTGTCTTCGTCTCACATTATTTCATTTTGGTCTTCCTTTTAGAATTTTATATAAATAACTTTTTTTCTTTCTCGAACAATATAGATAAAGATTCAATCTACTCATTCTTTTTTAAGTAAAAAATATATATATTTTCAAATTTTATAGTAATTATTTATCTAAGATTTAATATTTCATATGTACTTTTTGATATTCAAATATGTAGGATAAGATAAATTGTCTACAAAAATAATCAGAGTAGAGGTATATTAACTCCAACACTTGTATATAAAAGAAAACAAATGACAGAGATTTATGCGTAACCATAATTATATTGACATTAAAAAAAAATTGTTTGCATCTTGTTTGTTTATTTCTATGATTTCATGATGTGACATGAACCCAATTTAAGTTTCTTTATTTCACTTACATCTACTTGAAATGACCTTTTCGTATACTATTACGTGCAATTCAAGATTTAATCTGTAGTGGTATGAATTTTCATCACGAGACTAATCAAATATTACAAAAAGAATGAATATTAAATTATAAGTTTAGTCTTTGAACTTTTAAATTTTTATCTATTTAGTTCACAAATTTTTAGAAGTGTCTAATAGATCTCTAAACTTTTAATTTTTATATTTAAAGTCCCTTATTTTTCATTCTTATAGCTAGAGGGTCTTTGATATATTCATTTTAAAAAAAATTTGAGAAATGGTCTGTTAGACATAAAATAGAATCTTATGTCTAATGAAACCCAAAATTTTCAATCTTATTTTAAAAAGATATGTTGAATCGATCAAGGGCCTATTAGATGCAAAATTGAAAATTTGAACTTGTATCAACTTATATGATTTAGAAGCTAAAATGAGCATAGCACAATTAGCATAAATTAGACTATACTATCAATCTTGAGGTGATCTCGAGGTTAGCATTTTGATTCTCCCACTCTATAAATTATCAAAAAACAATTATATGATTTTAGAAGATTAAGTGTTTTGCGGTAGTTGAGGATTTTTCGAGGGCTTGAACAAGACAGCATCACGATGCCAACTTTTTTTTTTTTTTTTTTTGTAATTTTGAAAAGATTTGACCATAAAAATTAGGGTTCTCAGTAGCTTCCAAACATAAAATTCAAAGCCCTAAAATGAGATAGTGCTGCAAAATAGAGTAGAAAGTGCGAGGGAAAGAGTTTGGAGGCCACTCGAGATCCTTAGGTGCTGATCAATGTGAGATTAACAGGCTTCAGCAATGGAGAATCAATCTACAATAATATTTTCTTATTCTTTTCATTCTCTTTGTTGAGTATGTTTGTCAAATTATGTGTTTGACAACTATGAGAGACTAGACTCTTTAGTTCTAGGGTGTTGATGGATTTTCTTATGGATCTAAATTAAGGCATTGAAATTTTATGGAAATTTTGTTGTTGAATTTTTTTAATACTATTGTGTTTATTGATACATGTTAGATTGAATGTTCAATTAGATGGATGGCATGTTTAACCACATTTTTAGTTTTGAATCATTATTAATGTCATGACTCCAATTTATATATATGTATTTAATTAACTTAAATTGAGACCACCATTCCTCAAACATAATTTCTTAACAAAATTTAATATATCTTCAACTTCTATTAAAACCATGTCTTACCAATGTAAATAAAACTTTAAAATAAAGTTTAGCAGCGAAAGTAATAAAACAACAATATAGTCTTAAATATCAAATAAACATAAAATAAATGTGTTCTAAATTAGTTAAGCTAAACTTCTGGTAAATTGTCACATGATTTCTCTTCTTCAATGCCAAGATTATCTTCAACGAACTCATCATCATCTACCTGACTATCTGGAAAAGAAAAATAATGAAACCACGAGAGGTAGTATAAAAATACTTTGTAAGTGCTTTCCATCATAAGAAACCTTCATCCTCGATCACACACACATAATGTTTGCATGCTTGCATATCTTATCCTAGCATATAAACCATGAGACATCCTAAACAAACATAGTTGCACTTGCTTACATAACCTCACATACATACTTATATCTTTGATTTAGTGTCATGATATGCAGAAATACCCCATACCATAACTATGTAATATTTACAAGATAATTATGCCTCATAAATACCGTTAACATGAACTAGTTTTGTTCCCTAGACCTAGCCGTTGGCAGAAACCATACATATCCCATCATGTATCTAGCTGCATAACATAACTACTTAATTTGAGTATTTTATGCCTAAAACATTCTTACCTAATTACATGACACATAGACTCCAATGCAATGTTACACACAATTATATCATGCTTACCTTAAACATGTTCTACGGACCACCATAGTAGCATAAATTATGAGAGGCATAGAATCATGCAAAATCAAATAACATAAACATGCTTTGCAAAACACATCAATTAAATATCATTGAATAATACTCAATCAAATATATTTGAAAGAAACATAATAGAAATTGATCATAATCAATAATCAAATTAAAAAATTCAACACATCACAATCCAAGGAAACAATTTAATGGACAATATTTATAAAAGTCAAACACAACAATAAACTAATAAAATAAATCACATCTATATTAGAAAACATTCATTTAGCAAGCAACAACACAATTGTACAATTAAACAAGTCAATTAAACAAAACACTCAATTTGGTAACTTATGATTAAAGGAACCTGTGAAGGCTCTGAGCAAAAACGTGGGGATCGGTCTTAATTTTATTTTTACAAAATACCATTTTTATAGTAAATAGAATATGCATGATCAAGAAAATTTACGGCATGCATAAAAGAAATAAAAGGAAGAATATGATTTAGAAACCCTTACCTTTGAAAAACCTTTCTTCACGTGATCTTCTTCTCCAAGACAATCACGAACAAATTCAAATGGCCACCACCAAAAGTGTTTCCTATGTATTCTCTGTAGGGAAAGAGAATCTGCAAGAGTTGTGGGTTTTGCAATATTTTGGGTAAGGGAGTGAGATTGAGAGGAGGAGAGGAAAACTCTGGAAAAAAAAAAATACAGAGCAATCAATGGTTTTCTTAATTCTTCTATTAAGAATATCAAGAAACCACCCTCTCCAAACGTATGAAAATGAGATAAAGAAGGGGATGGAGTTACAACTCCCTCCTCCTATAATTAAAATTTAAAATTATAAATATAATAAAATATAATATATATTTATATAATAACTAATTCATCATATAATATATATATTAAACTGTTAGAGTTAGAAAACACACAGCGGAAGTAAAAAGGATCATTAAGCATTCTAATTCATTAATTTTGGCTTGAATTAAGCATGTTTGTTGAATGAGAAATTTTTGACCAATCACAAGTTGCCATGTCATTTACTAAATTAATGACGAAATTCCAAATCATTAAATTTGGGCTCAATTAGAAGTTGACATATGTCCCGAATAGAAGTTGAAGACAAATTTCGATGACGCCACGTGGTTTTATCATGACTGTTGAATGATTAATTTGGTCCAATTTGATATTATTATTTGGGTCAAAGTCCAACTAATTGGGCCCAAAGTCCAAGCCCAATCCCATCCGTGAACTCTATAAATAGAGAAGCTCTCCTCATTTCGAAAGGTCAGTAATTCTATACTCCAGAGAGCTTATAGGGAATTTTCTACAATTAGAAGACTCCTTGACTCCTAAAGCTGACCATGCTTGAAGACTGAAGTCCTTTGAAGATACAAGTATTCTGAAGACTGAAATCATTTGAAGAAACAAGCATTCTGACCACACTTGAAGACTGAAGTCTTTTGGAGATACAAGCATTCTGAAGATTGAAGTCCTTTAAAGATACAAGCATTCTGATCACACTTGAAGACTGAAGTCCTTTGAAGATACAAATATTCTTCCAAGATTCGAAGCTTAAGAACATCCACACGCCCCGCTTCTGAACATCAAGCTTACGCATTCAACCGAGAGAGAATCAGAGGATCAAGTACTAGAGATCGAACCACATCGCATCAAATCAACATCAACATCAACACCAACTCAAGTTCAACTCCACGAAACAAGTTTTTTCGGAAGCCTCGTGCAAACACTAATCCTCCAAGAAGATCAACAAGCTCAAAGATCGATCATCCAAGAAGATCAACAAGCCTAAAGGTCGATCGTTCAAGAAGATCAAGCAGCCCAAAGGCCGATCATCCAAGAAGATCAACAAGCCCAAAGGACGATCCTCTAAGAAGATCAACAAGCCCAAGACGATCATCTAAGAAGATCATCAAGCCCAAAGGTCAATCCTCCAAGAAGATCAACAAGCCCAAAGGCCGATCATCCAAGAAGATCAACAAGCCCAAAGGCCGATCGTTCAAGAAGATCAACCAACTTAAAGATTATAGTTTATTTTGAAGGCATCAAAATATTATGTATTAGAGATTGTACTCACTTTCCACAAAATTAATACAAATACAAAGTTTAAGTTCCACGAAATAAATTTCTCTTGAAATCTCGTGCGAACAATGTTCATAAACTAATAAGAGGGTTTCATGACATACCTTTGAAGAACCACTTGAATCTCAATTCCAGCAGCAAATCTCCTCCAAATCTGCTTGTTAACAACCTCAAGGTCTTCCCTACTATCCTCTTGGTGCCTTAGATTAAATTGTGGGACCCAAAATAAGCTTGGATTAAGGGAGTTTGGAGATGAGGTTACTGCATCACCATGGAAGAAGACCTTCTTCAACTTCAAGTTTTTCAGCAAAAACTATACAAATGCATGCCCGATTTCCACTTCAATCTTCTCTATTTATTGCAAGACTATCATGCAAAGAGGATTGCTGCATGAATTGCAGCTCATGCTTGGAAGATTGACTCATGAAAATGGTGGAGACTGTGTGAGCAACTATGAATAGAAAGTGGAGAAATCCCACTTTTGGGATTTTCTACTTTCCATCTTTTTCTTCAACTTTGATTTACAAATTGATTTCTAGAATCAATTTTTGTTTTCAAAAAAGAAATCTTTATTAATTTTACAAAATTAATTTAATAATTATTTTTCTAATAAAATTAATAATATTAATTAATTAAACAATTTAATTAATTTTAATTAATTCAACATCAAATATTAAATTAATTTGACATTAATTCCACCATCATAGACCCCTATTCATGAATTTAATATTTAAATGATATTTAAATATTAATTAATTCTCTAATTTCATTTAATTTCGGAAATTAAACGCGTAATTATATCACATATAATTACTAATTCCCTTAATTCTAGTTTGAACGTTTCAAATTAACTTATCACGCTACTCTAAGGCTAATCAATTTATGAGCTAGAGCTAGAACTAGTAAGGGGACCTTGTGGACCTACAGATCATGGGCTCCAACAATCCGAGATTAATTGGTTAAACTCTTTACACTGAATTAACCCACATTCGTTAACTGCTGGGTCACTCCACTAAAGCCTAGAGTTGCACTCCTCCCACTGTAGATATATTATGTCTACTCGATATAACCATGATTAGTAAGTTAACTCTTCACAGGTTATTCATAATAACGGT
This sequence comes from Benincasa hispida, assembly GCF_009727055.1. Taxonomy (NCBI): domain Eukaryota; kingdom Viridiplantae; phylum Streptophyta; class Magnoliopsida; order Cucurbitales; family Cucurbitaceae; genus Benincasa; species Benincasa hispida. Next base: position 27,867,593 of record NC_052359.1, read on the forward strand.
TGGGTCAAATGGCTGTTTTACCCCGGAGATTACCTCTTGTTCTTTAAGTTCTACTAATCCTTTAATGAACAATTGGTTTGTGATCCAATTAACAAACTGAGTCCCTTTCGGGCCAGTGAGAGGGTGGGGCCCCTTGTTCAAGACCCGAAGTTAGCACTTAAGAGAACAACCTCTCTACTATCCCTGAAAGCGGGTAGGAGTGAATTCCATCTTGTACCCTATGTCCCTAGCTATCTACTCAGTCTTACCCTTGAAATGGAGGTTTATTGAGCCGACGCTATTGAGCCAACCCTCACCTATGAAAATTTAAGGATAATCCCGAATAAACAGGAATTCATAGTTAGCTCAGGATTAAGATCAAGTTACCTAGGTCATCACTTTGAAATAGTAAGTCTTAAACAGTAAACAACGTTATAAAGTAAGAGTGACTAATTTCGTGGTCCGATCTTGTGCAAACTCATTACACAGGACGCCCCCACTCCTCATGTCATGACATGTACGAATTAGGATTACTTATCTGTAGCACTTTACAACTTCTTGTAACAACTACAGAGTGTGCCGCATCTGATAGTGTTACCAGAATAAGGCACCCAACCTTATTCATATATTGTAGATCATTTTGGCTATTTACTCGAACCTGATCTACTTTTATGTCTCCACATAAAGTTTGAGTACTCATGTAATAGTCATGAATCTTTTTAGTTTATTAGATTTATTTCTAAAACAAAATAAGCAATTCATATATTCAACAATAACTTATTGAATTTTCAGAATAAGTTAATTGTTTACAAACCATGAGTTTTCGGACATAAAACCCAACATAAACCATATGTTGTATCACATATAACATATAATCTATAGTTTTTATATTGTATCAAATACAATATAACCTATAGACTTTAATTCTCTCATTAATACATAATATAAATCTCATTCATATTAAATTTAATTATATGAAACCAATTCACATAATTAATATTTATTTTCTCTCAAATAAATTTTATATTATAATGTACCAAATACATTATAATAATCATATCATACATAATTAAATTAAAATTAATTATATCACACATAATTAATTCCCTCAATTAATTTGAACAAGTCAAATTAATCCAAAATTGATTCTCATTAAATCCCTGTTGAGCTATAGAGAGGACCTCATGGACTTTTAGCTTGAAACTCCAATGGTACTTGAATAATTAATTGAACTCCTTTAATTAAATTATTCAACATCAATTAACTGTCAGGCACTTCACTAAAGATCGATAGCTGCACTCTTCGCACTACAGATATATTTCTGTGTCCATTGGATATAACTAATCAACAGTGTGATGACCCTTCACAAATTGCTCGTAAGTATAGCTAGCCAAAATGATTGTTTTGCCCTTGTAGTTACATCTAATTCCTTAAGTACCACTGATCCCTCTAATGAATAATAAGTCATAGTTCAACTATGACTAAACCCCCCTCTCGAGTCAGGAGAACGTGTGGTGCCATATTGTTTAAGCCCTAAAATTAGCCTTAAGGGAGTAGTTTATCTATTTACCCCGACATTGAGGAATGAGTGAATTTCGTCTTATGTAGTTGTGTTCTCAACTCCTCAATCAGACAAATCCCCAAAATTGTAAGCTTATCGAGTCGACGATCTGGCCATTCTCACCTATACAAATCAAAGGACCGCCTTTATAGGTAGAAGTTCACAACTCACTCAGGATTCAGGTCATGTCATCTATAGTCATCTTGATGAAATGTAAGTCTCTATTATGAATGACATTATATAATGAGACTAGTCATTTTGTGGTCTAGTCTTATACAAACTCTTTTGTATAAAATAGCTCGGTCACATGTCTCTACATGAATGATCAGGATCAGATCATTTGTAACACTTTACCACAATTGTAACATCTACAAAGCAGGCCATATTCGTAGTGTCACCAGGATAAGGTATCCCACCTTATCCATCTACTACAGACCATTTAAGTTATCACTTAAACATGATCGACCTGTATGTCTCTACATACATGTTTAAGTTACAGATGATAACATTGAATGTTAGTTTATTGGTTTGTGGGTTTAATGCTATTAAATATCAAATAAAATGTCTCATATTTTATTAAATAAATAAAATATTTGTACGATACAATTACAAACTACTGAACCCTACGAGATTTAGGGCATCAACCCCAACAATCTCCCTCTTGACCTAAAGCTAGTGGGATATACAATATAAAAATCATACTAATATACAAGTTCACAAAGCAACAAACTAGGGCATAACATGCGTCCAATATAAAATCTCCCACTTGCCTAGTCTAAATGTGACCTGTCCCGTAGACCCATACTTTGTAGGTGACCCTCAAACACCTTAGTTGTGAGGACCTTTGTAAATGAATCAACAACGTTGTGCTTCAAAGCAATCTATGTGACGATCACGTCCCCTCGGTGCACAATCTCTTGGATGAGATGATGCTTCCGCTTTATATGCTTTCCGCGCTTGTGACTCGGAGGCTTTCAGGAATTAGTCACAACACCACTATTATCACAATAAAGGGTGATGGACTTTGACATATCTAGAACCACTTCCAAATTAGTAAATTTTTTTTTTAGCCACACAACTTTTTTAGCAGCTTCACAAGTCGTTACATACTAAGCCTTCATGGTGAAGTTAGCAATGCACCCCTGCTTAGTGCTCCTCCAGACTATTGATCCTCCGTTAAGAGTGAACACTGATCCTGATGTGGATTTCCTAGAATCCTTATCAGTTTTGAAATCAAAGTCTGTGTATCCTATAAGGATCAAATTCTTAGAAGCATACATAAGCATGTAGTCTCTCGTTCTCCGTAGATACTTGAGGATGTTCTTAATGGCGGTCCAGTGATCAAATCCTAGATTAGACTGATATGTACTGACTATCCCTACTGCATAGTAGATGTCAGGTATAATACATAACATCGCATACTTCAGGTTGCCAACAACCAATACATAAGGGATCTGTCTCATTTCCTCAACCTCTTGAGGTGTCTTAGGACATTGTTCCTCAAACAATATACCTCCATGTCTGAAAGGGAGTAAACCCCTCTTAGAGTTCTACATTGAAAATTTAACAAGCATATATAGTGGCAAGCATTGAAAATACATTGTTCCTCAAACAAGCTTTGAAAATTTCCCTAGCAAAGTATAGAAAGAATCATGGGTGATCAAGCCACAACAAAGTCAAGCATAGATAGACAAATACATTAAGATTCCTAAGAATTATAGTGGCAAGCATGATGGCAAGGAATTTTCTCGTCACCTACAAATCCTCACAGATCAAATAAAATTTTAACTCCAATCTATACTACCTATATTACAACTTAATATAAGTGGCAAGACTGAGTTGTCTCACAAGAAATCTTGGGATGTTCAAGCTTATTGATGAATTAGAGTAGTAACAGGGGGTTTGTTGGTTGTTTTGTTGCAATTGAATGTAAAAACGTAATTAAAAAAAATTAATTCAATAAAGAAGCCTAGCCTAGGGATTTCGAGTGCACCCATTCACTTGGTTGCTCATCAAACTTCTAATTTATGAATGCTCACTAGCTTTTATGTTAGCTCATGCATCCTAGAAGACTAAAACTACATGCCCTAATATGATGATTAATTTCTTAATCAACCTAGATGTTTAACTAATTGAGTTTATTAGTCCAAATTAAATAAGCAATCGGATTAAGTGAGGTAATCTAGCAAAGTCGATTCAATAACCCTGATAGCCTATGTTACCAATCGATTCATTCTTGAAATTGGCCGATCATGCAAAATTTATGAAAAAACTATTCTAAACAACCTAATTCACATCCAAGCAAGCTTTAGATCTTGTCCCTTGAGTTTAAAAACACATTAGAGCATTTGTAGTCTCTAGCAATCCAAGAATTAATGAGAATTGGCCAAAAACCCATAAATTCAATGCATAAAAATTCATATATCATTCAAGAATAGGGAAATATCAGCAAGCATACATCATAGAATTGAAAAATCAAGTCTCCCAACTAAGATTTAATGGGTTTCAATCCTTCCTTAGGTTAGAAAAAATTACCTTAGCCACACATAATTCCAAGAATCTTCAATCCAATGTTAAGAAATTACAAGGAAAAATGAAGGAAAGATGATTGGGAGAAGGAAAATGAAGAGTGAAAGCAGATGGTCTAGAATTTTGGGTGAATTTCGTACTCCCCAAATTGGCCTAATAATCAAACATTATATATATATTTGAGCAGAGCGTAGCAACACTGGCCAGTGCATAGCGTAGGCCTTGTGCGTTGTTATGCTATGATGTTACACTCTTCATTCATCAGGTCTGCGTGCGTGAATGACATTTCTTCAAAATTCGTAGCATAGCTATGCTACTCTATGGTGTCGTTACGCTCCACGAAAAGTTGCTCATGGGTCTTAGTGTAACATATAGTGTAAGGTGGAGAGTAGCTACACTCAATGCTTGACATGCCTTTTTCTTCCAGTATAACGCTGCACTCAATGCAGGGTTGCGACACTCTTTTGTAATTTTTTATTTTTCAATTGGTCGATGCTTCAGGAGCTCCATTTGAACATGTTTAACCTTGATTTTACTTTGTCTATCTGTCCCACCTCCTAAATACTCAAAACCTACAAAAATCAAATAATAATCCAATAAAACCAAATAACGAGAATGAATTAAGTTAGGCGTGCACCTAAAAAGCAATAAGTCTTGGTTTCAAGCTAAGTTGGGAGTAGTTTATAGTAGTTTTTCTGTTTATTTATCTATTTATTTTGGTTAAATTAATATAATATGATTATATTAATTTAATCTTTTTAGGAAGTGCCAAATTTGGCCTATTTTGATAGTTTAATTTAATTTTTGCATATGATGTATGATTAAATTATATTATATATGTTGCATAATGTATGTCATATAGATTAAAATCCTACCTTATGATAAACATGTTCATGCATCATATTTAATATAAATGGTATATTATATGGTTGCATGATTTTATAAGCATACACATACATCATGTTTAATATAAATGTTATATTATATGGTTGCATGTTTTTATAAGCATGTAATACATTTTTTTAATATAAGTGTTATATTATATGATTGCATGCTTATTATTTTCATTGGTATTGATATAAGAGTTTTATTAATTAATGAAAAGACATGATCATGCATTATAATTTAAATATAAATGTTATATTTAAAGTTTAGGTTAATTCCTAAAGTATGTACATGCATGATTAATCTATATAGTTTGCATGATTATAATATATGAGTTTTATTATATGTTTTAATATTTGATTAAAAACATGTTTACTGTATAGTTATTTATTAACATTAATATAAAAGTTATATTTTATATGTTAATGAATATGATCGGCATGGTATATAGTTTTATTAATTTGTTTATAATTGTTATATTCGGTTAATAATACTGCGAGATGCATATGTTTCGATTTCAATGCTAGCCTAATGTGATTATGATAAGATTAATTATTTTTTTAAAATGGTTTAATTTTTTTTAACTAGTCTTCATTTTATTTCTAATAAGATTTGATTTAAAATAAATCTATTATTTTTCTTTTAATAGGATTAATATGAGAAAATAAAAGATTAGATTTATAAAACATTCGCATATAAGGGACCTTCGTCTAAGGAAGATTCTGTAGAGGATTGGTGTATTTAAGCTGACGGAAACGGAATACCCCTACTTGGAAATCGACTTGGAAGGTTAATTAGTCAAATGTTTTATAAGCATGCAATAGATGATTATAATTATTAAAGTGTTTAATAAATGATAATCATACATCATTCGACTATCCAATATAAGACTTATATTGAACAAATTTAACAAGACTTAAATAAATTTTTTAGCCTAATTTACCTAAGTAATGAACCCTTTATCTTAAAATACTTAGCGAGAAGATATATATTATATATAATTTTTCTCTCATGCTCTTTGTGAAAGTTCACACCGTAAGACGCACACTCGAACTTGAGGCGCCTTAGGAGCGTTCCCCTTCGGATGGCGTTTGCATTGGGTCAATATCAAGGTGAATGGAGAAAATATTTATAGTAAATGGGAGACAGATGTGTGTCAACATGCTATAGGGAAGCTCGTAACTGAGACAAGACGGCATCAACTGCAAGCTATATGTCGACCATGATTATTGCATGACAAGCCAAGTGAGCTCCACTCCCCTTAGAAAGGGAGAGGTTGCATGCAGAAGCTTCCGTAAGAACGGAAGGGTCTGACCTGCGCACGTTGACCTTGACGACGGGGAGTGGTAACCCCTATAACTGTCTCTTATACACATCTAGATGTGTATAAGAGACAGGAATAGTGCGTAGCCCCTATAAAGATGGGGAGTGGTGACCTCTATAAGCTTTATGTGCCTACACACGCTGACCTCGATGATGGTGGCTCCATACCCTGAATGTCAAGATCCGCGCAGTGGGTGATACCTCTGTTACAAGGATCTTGACAATGGAAGAGACTTTTTACAAGTTTTCTTCCATACAAGATTGTCACCTATCTTCCCTTGCTTCGGGAGGAATAACTGACCACCCTTTCATGGCGCTTGTTCTAATTCACTGAAGTATCATAGCAATAGAAATTTTGAATTAATATAAATGAGATTAATATTAAATCTATTGATTTTTTTTTTAATTTCTATGTTGAATTAGAATGGGTAAAAGATTCCATATAGTTAAATAACATGTTCTATATAGTTCAAGGTTATGCCATTTTCTCTCAAGAGTTTTAGTTTTTAGTTACTGGTATAAGTCAAAAGGATTGAAAAATACGTTACTTGCAATAAATGTCATCAACATTTAATTCCAACATAATTTTCTTTTAAAATTTATCTTTAATTTGGGAAATATTCTCAAAAGAGATGTTGCCAATTCATGAAGTGCTCATGAAGTATCTTTGTAGTGATAGCTTACTTTTATCATCTAGATAATATATGATGTGTCTGGTGTAGGAGTATATTAGCATGCAGCAGAAGCAACAAGAATCAATAAACAGTCTAATTCATTAATTTTGACTATGAATAAAGCCCGCTCATACAATAATAATAGGGTTTCAAGTAATATCTTTGTAGAACCTCTTTGAATCACGAATTTAGCTGCAGATCTTCTCCAAAACTTGTTGTGAACCACCTCAAGATCTTCCCTACTATTCTCTTAGAGTTTTAAATTGAGTTGTGGGACTCAAAACAAGCTTGAACGAAGAGAATTTGGAGAAGAACTCACTACTGCATCCACTTGAGGAACACCTTCTTCAACTTGAATTTTTCTGTAAAAATTCAATTGATGCATGCCTCAATTCCACTTTCAGCTTCTCTATTTATTGCAGGACATTCATGCAAAGAAAAAGGCTGCATGAGATGGAGCTCATGCATGAATAATTTAAGCAAAATTTAAGTGAGTTTTGAGTGAGCTACTTTATGAGGTGAGTGGAATTTTCCAACTTTTGATTTTCCAATCTCTTTGTGTTTTTCCAATTTCAATTTTGTTTTATAAATTTATTTCTAAAATCAATTTAGTTTTCAAAGTAAAAAATTTATTAATTTTCCAAAATTAATTTCATAAACTAATTTTCTAATAAAATTATTAATAAATGAATAATTAAACAATTTAATTAATTCTAATTAATTTAATATCCTAAATTAATTTTACACAAATTTCACCTTCATGAATTTAATATTTAAATTATATTTAAATGTTAATTAATCCTCCAATTTCATTCAATTCTAAAATTAAACGCATAATTATATCATATATAATTACTAATTCCCTTAATTCTAATTTGAACTTTTCAAATTAACTCATCACGCTACTCTAAAGCTACACCCTTTACAAGCTAGTAGGGGGACCTTGTGGACCTACAGATCATGGGCTCCAACAATCCGAGATTAATTGGCTAAACTCTTTACACCAAATTAACCCCTATTTATTAACTAATGGGTCACTCCACTAAAGCCCATAGTTGCACTCTCCTCACTGTAGATATATTATGTTCACTCGATATAACCATGATCAGTAAATTAACCCTTCACAGATTGTTTGTAAAAATGGCTGGGTCAAATATCTATTTTATCCCCGAGATTACCTCTTGTTCCTTAAATCCCACTGATCCTCTAATGAATAATTGATTTATGATCCGATCAATAAAACGAGTCCTTCTTGATCCAATGAGAAAGTGGGACCCCTTGTTCAAGACTTGAAGTCAACACGTAAGGGAACAACTTCTCTATATCCCTGAAAGCGGGTAGGAGTGAATTCCATCTTGCACCCTATGTCCCTAACTATCTACCCGGTCTTACCCCTGAAATGGAGGCTTATTGAGTCGGCGCTGTTGAGTCAACCCTCACTTATGCAAATATAAGGGTAATCTCGAATAATAGGAGTTCATAGTTAGCTCAAGATTAAGGTCAAGTTACTTAGGTCATCGCTTTGAAATAGTCAGTCTTAAACAGTAAAAAACATTATAAAGTAAGAGTGACTGATTTCGTGGTCCGATCTTATACAAACTCACTTGCACAGGATGCCTCCATCCTCATGTCATAACATATATGAATTAGGATCACATCGTCTGTAGTACTTTACAACTGTTTGTAATAACTTATAGAGTGGGCCACATCCAATAGTGTTACCAGAATAAGGCAACCAACCTCATTCATCATATACTATAGATCATTTTGACTATTTACTTGAATCTGATCAGTTTTATGTCTCCACATAAAGTTCAAGTACTCATGTAATAGTCATGGGTCTTTTAGTTTATTGGATTTCTAAAACAGATAAGCAATTCATATATTCAATAAACAACTTATTGAATTTTCAGAATAATTTTATTGTTTTACAAACCACGATTTTTAAGACATAAAGCCCAACAAACTCCCATCTGATAAATACTCCACAACATACTTCAAAAGTATTCCATATTTAATATAAAATTTATATTAAATAAAAGAAACCCTAAACATGCATACTATATATTATAACATTTTATAACATACTTTCAATGCATGTAACATGCTTCCTATGGTGGGATTTTAAATCTACATGGCTTACTCTATACACACAAGATTTATTTTAATTATAACATACATCATATGCATAAATAATTAAACACATACTGATACGATTTTAATTTTGGTATAAACAAGCAAGCAAAGGCCTAATTATTACAAAAATAGCAAGAAACAGCTCCAAACCGCTTCCGGACCACTTGAACCATTCCAAACCGAACCCAAACAGCTTGAATCAGACCAGAATTACCTGAACTGAACCAACCAAAAACCATTTGAGGCCGAACCGGACAGGAACTAAAGAAAAAACCGGTCGAATCGGTTGATCTCGCTGGATCTCGCTCGCTGAACCGGTTCAATCTTGCTATTGGCCGCTCATTGCATTCTTCTCGGTAGCTTCAGTCTCGAACGATTCATCTCTCACTAGTTCCATTGAAATCTCGCTCTAAGTCGATCTCTTACTGAAAACCAGTTCAAGAATCTCACTTAAACTTAATCTCTCGCTCCATACTTGAAATCTCGCTCAAAATTTCATTAGAATCTCGCTCGAACTAGAAGTCTTGCTCAAACTTGATTCAAAATCTCGTTTGAACTTGAAATCTCGCTAAAAAATTTCATTAGAATCTCACTTGAACTTCCATCAACATCTCACTCGAAACGAAATCTCTCTTGAAAAAATCTCTCTCTCGCTCGAATTATGGGCAGAAGCTCACGATTTGGAAACTGTAGCTCGACCTTCTTCATTTCTTTCTTCAATTACAACTGAATTTCAACTCTAATGACTCCAAATAAATTACAGACTCTTGAGAACACATATAAGCTCATCAAACAAGAGTCAATTACAAATTTAGTCAAGGAATCAAAGAGAATTTAAATGCCAAAGCTCAGAAAACCATATCAGTGCACCATTTTCATATATCTCATGAAAAAACACCCACCAAGCCAAAATTAAACCAAATTGAATGCTTAAATGATACTATGATACCAATTGTAGGAGTATATTAGCATGCAGTGGAAGCAACAAGGATTAATAAACATTCTAATTCATTAATTTTGACTATAAATAAAGCCCGCTCATACAATAATAATAGGGTTTCAAGTAATATCTTTGTAGAACCTCTTTGAATCATGAATTCAGCTGCAGATCTTCTCCAAAACTTGTTGTAAACCACCTCAAGATCTTCCCTACTATTCTCTTAGAGCTTTAGATTGAGTTGTGGGACTCAAAACAAGCTTGAACGAAGGGAATTTGGAGAAGAACTCACTATTGCATCCACTTGAGGAACACCACTATTGCATCCACTTGAGGAACACCTTCTTCAACTTGAATTTTTCTGTAAAAATTCAATTAATGCATGCCTCAATTCCATTTTCAGCTTCTCTATTTATTGCAGGACATTTATGCAAAGAAGAAGGCTACATGAGATGCAGCTCATGCTTGGATAATTGAAGCAAAATTTAAGTGGGTTTTGAGTGAGCTACTTCATGAGGTGAGTGCAATTTTCCAACTTTTGATTTTCCAATCTCTTTGTGTTTTTCCAATTTCAATTTTGTTTTATAAATTGATTTCTAAAATCAATTTAGTTTCCAAAATTAAAAATTTATTAATTTTTGAAAACTAATAAAATTAATAAAAAATAATTAATTAAACAATTTAATTAATTCTAATTAATTTAATATCAAATATTAAATTAGTTTTACACAAATTTCACCTTCATGAATTTAATATTTAAATCATATTTAAATATTAATTAATCCTCCAATTTCGTTTAATTCTAAAATTAAATGCGTAATTATATCACATATAATTACTAATTTTCTTAATTCTAATTTGAACTTTTCAAATTAACTTGTCACGCAACTCTAAAGCTAATCCATTTATGAGCTAGTAGGGGGACCTTGTGAACCTATAGATTATGGGCTCAAACGATTCAAGATTAGTTGGCTAAACTCTTTACACCAAATTAACCCTTATTCGTTAACTAATGGGTCACTCTACTAAAGCCCATAGTTGCACTCCCCTCACTGTAAATATATTATGTCCACTCGATATAACCATGATCAGTAAGTTAACCCTTCATAGGTTGTTCATAATAACGGCTGGGTCAAATATTTGTTTCACCCCCGAGATTACCTCTTGTTCCTTAAGTCCCATTGATCCTCTAATGAACAATTGATTTATGATCTAATCAACAAAATGAGTCCATCTCGGGCCAATGAGAGGGTGGGGCCCCTTATTCAAGACCTGAAGTCAGTACTTAAGGGAACAACCTCTCTACTATCCCTGAAAGCAGGTAGGAGTGAATTCCATCTTGCATCCTATTGTTGGGGTTTGTGCCCTAAAGTCTCGTGACCTGCAGTTTGTAAACAACTTTGTACAAAGACTTGTGATGTATAATATATATGATATTTACTTCACTACTTGACTTTGCACATTTAGATGTTTTTTATTTTACCACAAACCAATAAACTTAATATCCCTAGTTGTCTTTATGTAACTTAAGCATGTATGTAGTTACATACAAGTGGATCTTGTCTTAAGTGACAATCAAAATAGTCTGTAGTATATGGATAAAGGAGGGAAACCTTATCCTGGTAACACCACGGATGCAACTCGCTTTTTGGAATTGTTACAAATGTTGTGACTTATGATAGATGGTCTGATCCTGATCATTCGTGTAGTGGACATGCGAGTAGGGGCGTCCTATACAAAGAGTTTGTATAAGACCTGACCTCGAAGTGTTAATGTCTTGTCATATAACTATGTTCATGACTGAGACTTCACTTCACTAGGATGATCATAGGTAACATGACCTCAATCCTGAGTGAGTTAGGAACTCCTGCCATTAAGGGCGGTCCTTTGATTTGCATGGGTGTGAGTGGCCAGAGCACCGACTCAAACCTACCATTTTGGGGATTCGTCTAATTTGGGAGCTGGGAACTCAGCTTCACAAGATGAAGTTCACTCCTTCCCTAAAAGTAAGGGTAAGTAGATAGATTGCTCTCTTAAGGGCTGATTTTGGGGCTTGAACAATATGGCGCCACACACCTTCTCATGGCCCGAGAGGTGTTCACACATAGTAGGACTATGTTGTATTGTTCATTAGAGGGATCAATGGTACTTAAGGAGGAAGATGTAATTACAGGGGCAAAACAGTAAATTGGTTTGCTATAATTATGAGCATCTGTGAAGGGTCATCGTACTAATGATTGGTTATATCCAATGGACATAGAAACATATCTATGGCAAGAAGAGTTCAACTGTCGGTCTTTAGTGAAATGCCTGGCAGTTAACGGATGGTGGATATTGTGACTAAAGATTTTAGTCAACTATCATGTACCGTTGGAGCTTCGAGCCATAGGTTCATAAGGTCCCCTTGGTAGCTTGGATACAAGTTGAGAGTCAGTTTTTGGATCAGATTGAAATGTTCAAATTGACAAGAGGGAGTTCGATTATCTATGATATAATTGAATGAGTTAATTAAATATGATATAATTAACTTTATGTACGAGATACATTAATTTGGAAGAAATTGGGTATAAATATAATTTATATCTAGTAGAGGAAAATATTATAATTAATATATGATATTAATTTATATGTTATGAATATGATGAGATCACATTCATTGGACGGCTATAAAGGAAATGGGACGACATCTCTTCTGTTCTAAATAACGGATGAGTGTATTGAAAGATCACTTTGAGATGCATAAATAGCTGACGGTGTGTTGAGCATGGAGGCGTGGACATTGTGTTAAAGAGAGTGTCATCGTTTAGAAAATCAGTGCCAATACGATAGTGCCTGCACGATCGCTTACATATACGATATTACTAAACGATTGCTTACCGATTACACCTTCGCGCGCTATTAACTAAACGGTCATTTACCTTTTCCTAAGTGATCATTTAGCTCCCGATATTTACTAAACGATCATATAGACGATCACTTAGTTTTTCCTACACGATCCTTTAGACGGTCGCTCACCCTTTTCCTACATGATCGTTTAGACAATCGCTTACCCTCTCCTACACGATTGTTTAGACGATCGCTTACTTTTTCCTACACGATTGTATATTTCACCTAAACGATCAAGTATCTTGTCTATGCAATAGACGACCTTATCTCCCACTTATTTGATTGTTTTGTATGGTCTCTCTTCCTCGTTCCCTCTACCAAATCCGAACAAAACCCACACTTTGGATTCTCACTCCAAGAATACTGAGGGCTCTGAGTGGTGGTGTTATCTCCGTTTCCTTCTGTCCGAGTGGTGATTGTTCGAGGTGGACGGTTGGGTTTTAGACTTACTGTGAAGAAGAAATCTTCATCTGGTATGATCTCTTGATCTTTTTAGCATTATGAATGCATATTATTATATTTTGAATGTATATGTGGTAATTTTGTCACAATGAATTGGAAAGATTCGCTTCCGCTCGTAGGTACTTTTGAATAAGAGTTCCTTCACCTATGTCCCTAGTTATCTACCTAGTCTTACCCCTGAAATGGAGGTTTATTGAGCCAGCGCTGTTGAACCAACCCTCACCTATGCAAATCTAAGGATAATCTTGAATAAACAAGAGTTCATAGTTAGCTCAGGATTAAGGTCAATTTGCCTAGGTCATCAATTTGAAATAGTCAGTCTTAAATAGTAAACAATATTATAAAGTAAGAATGACTAATTTTGTAATCCGATCTTATATAAACTCATTGCACAGGCTGCCCCACTCCTCATGTCATAACATATACGAATTAGGATCACATCGTCCATAGCACTTTACGACTGTTTGTAACAACTAGAGAGTGGGCCGCATCCAATAGTGTTACCAGAATAAGGGTCCCAACCTCATTCATATACTATAGATCATTTTGACTATTTACATGAACCTGATCCACTTTTATGTCTCCACATAAAGTTCAAGTACTCATGTAATGGTCATGGGTCTCTTAGTTTATTGGATTTCTAAAACGAAATAAGCAATTCATATATTTAATAACGACTTATTGAATTTTCATAATAAGTTTTATTATTTACAAACCACGAGTTTTAGGACATAAAACCCAACAAACTCTTAATTGGACTAAAACTCTACTAGTAAAAGTTCTTGGCTGCTGAAATTAATTTCTGCAGAAAAGTTTATTCATCACCTTCAAACCCCTTTTTCCCTTCATAAATTAACTTCATTTTTTAGTTCCACCACTCATATTCAAGGCTAAGAATAGTAGAGATGATCTCTTGGTGGTTCACTGTTGAATTGGAGCTGAAATCACGTGAAGTGCAACTTGGAATAGGGAGAATTCAGCAAAGGTAAGTAGTTTAGAAACCCTCTTCTGAAGTTTCTGTTTAAGCATGCTTTTAGAACTTAAATTAAATGTAATTAGAGTGCTTATTAATTCTCTTTGCTTCCATTGCATGCTAGTAGATCCTAACAAGTTAGACTAGTGGCAAAGAATTATACCCAAGTTGAGGGAGTCAACTATGAGGAGACTTTCTCACCTGTTACCTTGCTAAATTCTATCCGAATTCTTCTGTCCATTGCCTCATATTATGACTATGAGATTTTCCAAATGGACGTCAAGACTACCTTTCTGAATGTCAATCTTGAGCAAACCATTTATATAGAGTAGCCTAAGGGATTCATAACCTAAGGTCAAAGAGCAAAAGGTTTGCAGGCTTAATCAATCCATTTATAGACTGAAGCAGGCTTCTCGATCTTGGAACATAAGGTTTGACATTGCAATCAAATCTTATGGCTTTGATCAGAATGTTGATGAGCCTTGTGTATACAAGAAAATCATCAATAGATCAGTAGATTTCCTAGTGTTGTATGTAGACGATATCCTACTCATTGAGAATGATGTAGGTCTACTGACTGAAGTTAAGAACTGGCTAGCAACCCAATTTCAAATGAAAGATTTGGGAGAGGCTCAGTTTGTTCTGGGAATTCAGATATTTAAAAATCGAAAGAACAAAACGCTAATTTTGTCTCAAGCATCGTACATTGACAAAATGCTTGTTAAGTATTTGATGCAGAACTCAAAGAGAGGCTCAATACCTTTCAGGCATGGAGTTATATTTTCTAAGGAATAGTGTCCTAAGACACCTCAAGAGGTTGAGGAAATTAGATGGATCCCCTATGCATCGGCTATTGACAGCCTGATGTATGCGATGTTGTGTACTAGACCTAACTTCTATTATGTGATGGGGATAATCAGTAGATATCAGTCTAATCCAGGATATGATCACTAGACTATCGTTAAGAATATCCTCAAGTATCTAAGGAGAGCGAAATACTACATGTTCGTGTATGGTTCTAAGGATTTGATTCTTACAAGATACACGGACTCTATTTTTTAGACTGATAAGGTTTTAGGAAATCCATATAAGGATCAGTGTTCACTCTTAACAAAGGGGCAGTAGTCTAGAGGAGCACCAAGCAAGGATGCATTGCTAACTCCACCATGGAGGCTGAGTATGTAGCGGCTTGTGAAGCTACTAAGGAAGCTGTTTAGCTCAAAAAATTCCTGACTGATCTGGAAGTGGTTCCAGACATGTCAAAGCCCATCACCCTTTATTGTGATAATAGTGGTGATGTGGCTAATTCCAAAGTGCCTATGAGTCACAAACGCGAGAAGCACATAGAGCGAAATTATCATCTCATCCGAGAGTTTGTGCATCGAGGAGACGTGATCATCACACAGATAACTTTAGAGCCCTACGTTGTTGATCCATTTACAAAGCCCTCATAGTTAAAGTATTTTAGGGTCAACTGCAGTGTATGGGTCTATAGGACATGCCACATTAAGACTAGGGCAAGTAGGAGATTTGTATTGGGTATGTTTTGCCCTAGTTTATTGTTTATGTAGTTTATATATCAGTTTGACTTTTATATTATACACCCCACTATGTTTAAGTCAAGTAGAAGATTGTTGTGGTTGATGCCCTAAATCTCGTAGGGTTCTATAGTTTGTAATTGTAATTTACAACCATCTTATTTATTTAATAAAATATATGATGTTTTATTTCATTTTTAGTTGCATTAATCACAAACCAATAAACTAAGATCTAAGATTATCTTGTAGCTTAAACATGTACGTAGAGACATACGAGTGGATCATGTTTAAGTGATAACCTAAATGGTTTGTAGTAGATGGATAAGGCTGGATACCTTATCCTGGTGACACTACGAGTATGGCCTGCTTTGTAGATGTTACAATTGTTGTAAAGTGCTACAAATGATCTAATCTTAATCATTCAGATGGAGACATGTGAGTGGGAATATTCTATACAAAGGAGTTTGTATAAGACCGGACCACAAAATATTTAGTCTCATTATATAACGCTGTTCATAATAGAGACTTACATTTCACCAGGATAACCATAGATAACACGATTTAAATCCTGAGTAAGTTGTGAACTCCTGCCTATGAAGGAGGTCCTTTGATTTGTATGGGTGAGAGTGGCAAGATTGCCGACTCAATAAGCCTACCATTTTGAGGAATCATCTGATTGGGGAGTTGGGAATACAACTACATAAGAAGGAATTCACTCATTCCCCAACGTCGAGGTAAGTAGATAAATTGCTCCCTTAAAGGCTGATTTTGAGGCTTGAACAATGTAGCGCCACACCCTCTCCGGGCCTAAGAGGGATTTGATCATAGTTGGACTATGATTTATTGTTCATTAGAGGAATCAGTGGTACTTAAGGAGATAGATGTAACTATAGGGGCAAAATGGTAATTTTGCCCCAGTTGTACTTACGAGCAATTTGTGAAAGGTCATCGTATTGTTGACTGGTTATATCCAATGGACACAAAAATATATCTGTAGTTCAAAGAGTGCAGTTGTCAGTCTTTAGCGGAGTGCCCGACAATTAACGAATAATGAATAATTTAATTAAAGAGTTTAATTAATTATCCACGTACTATTGGAGCTTCAAGCTACAGGTCCATGAGGTCCCTTTGGTAGCTCAACGGGAATAAATGAGAATCTGTTTTTGTATTAAATTGAATTGTTCAAACTAATTGAGGGAATTAATTATATATGATATAATTAATTTAATTTTAATCATATATGATATAATTACTATAATGTATTTGATACATTATAATATAAAGTATATTTGTAAGGAAATAAATATTTGAATATAATTCAAATATTAATTATATGAAATTGAATTCATATAATTAAATTTAATATAAATGAGATTTATATTAAATGCCATTGATGAAAGAATAGAAACTATAGGTTATATTGTATTTGATACAATATAGAAATTATAGGTTATAAGCTATATTTGATATAACATATAGCTTATATATATAATATATATATATAATATATATATTATATATATAATTATAAATAAGTTAGTTATTATATAAATATATATTAAATATTTTATTAAAAATAAATAAATAAATAAATAAATTTAATTTATTTGAAAATAATTATGGTGAGAGTTGTAACTCCCTCCCCTTCTTTCTCTCCATTATGTTAGTGGAAAGAGGGGTTGAATAGATTGTTTTGATTTTCTTCATCTGAGTGGTTTTACAGAAAGGTTCTGTAATTCTTACTATCTCTTCGAATCACCAATCTTCTCTTCTCTTAATCTCTCAATCTCCTTCATCCAAAATAGCCAGAGCCCCACAACTTTTGGATTCTCATCCAAGAGAATATAGAGGAAACCATTTTGGTAGTGGCCATTTGAAAAATTATGTTTATTCAAATTCGTGATTTTTGGAGAAGTGGAAACACGAACTGCTCTTCCCTATTCTCTTCTTATTTTTCTTAAGCATGCTAAATTTTTTCCTTCATAAATGCATAATTTTGTTTATTGTTGTAAAATTTGGGTTTGAGTCCGATCCCATTGTTCATCTCAAGGACGTTCAATGGTTCCTTCAAAGGCTATCTAGCCAAAGAATCCACTGGGCTTACGATTTTTTACCCAGGTGGTCTAGTGTTTGGAAGAGTTATTTCTTTGAAATGTTCAAAAGAACTTAGACTAAAGCGAAAATCATTTAGACAAGTCTACTATGACATTATAATAAGATCATGATGATTAATACATCAAATTTATTGTACTATGGATAATTGATATAGATGAGATAAGATTTCAACTTTGAGCATTAAGTACAATTTGAATCAAATTGTGTTGAGGTAGGAGAAATGTGGCCTTATTTAAACTTAGTACATGTTAAGTAATTTTTTAAACATAGTCCTAATTTTATGAAAGTTACACTAATGCTAGACTCACTAAGGACATACAATAGAGATTGCAAATTTGAACATTATTTCCTCCAAAGATATTTGAGAAACAATTTTGGATTATGAAACTGTTGAAAACTAGTCTACGACATTTCAGTATTTGGGTAAGTTGAGGCACTTGTGTCAAAACAAACCCGTGGCAAAATAAATGTTCAAAAGTACACCTAAATTAGGTAGTCCTTGAGAAGTTTATAAAATGACATTCTGTACACTCTAAAAATAAAAGAATGTATTTGTGTGACAAATACTGATTTTATTAGGAATATCAAATGAAAGGTTTTGAACCTGTAAAAGGTTAAGTTGCATTGATGAACTAGTTCCAAGTAGAACCACTTAATAGTTAACAAGTATTATTAACCATTTATTTTCATTTGAAAGTCAATTTCTAATTGTCAACCAGATAAGTTTTCATCATAGTGGGAGAGTTATGAGATAACTCAACCTTTACAAAGGCTTGCTTGAAGTCTACATTGTCATATAATGTTGGGTTTTATGTCCTAAAACTCTTGGTTTGTAAATAACAAACTCATTCTGTAATTCAATAAAGTTGTTATTGAAGTTTAATTCAATAAAGTTGTATTGAATATATAAATTGCTTATTTCGTTTTAGAAATAAATCCAATAAACTAAAAGATCCATGACTATTATATGAGTACTTGAACTTTATGTGGAGACATAAAAGTGGATCAGGTTTAAGTAAATAGTCAAAATGGTCTATAATATATGAATAAGATTGGGTGCCTTATTTTGGTAACACTAAGGGTAGCGTCATTACGCTTCCCTATATCCACTACTACTGCCTTCAAGCGTAGCACGCCAGGGTGAAGCAAGGGTTGCTACGCTGCTTGTGTTGCCTTATGCCTTTGTTTCTACCTTGTAGCGTAGCCTTACGTTGCTAATAGCTTAGCTACGATGCCTTTTAATGGCAAACTTGTAATTGTGTCTTCTTCAATTTTGTTGGTTCCAAGCTCCATTTTGACTCCTTTTTGACTCGTTTTATTCTAAGTGACTCCTTTGACCTTTTGGGCTGAAATTACCTATAAAATGAACATTTAAAGCATATGAATTATAGAAAATAGATAGAATTAGGGATATAAATATAGCTCTTGTTTAGAGCTATCATCTATACAAAGAGTTTGTATAAGATCAAACCGCAAAATGACTAATATCTCTTTATATCACTATTAATTGAAGAGATTAACATTTCATAGATGACCATAGGTACGACCTTAATCCTGAGTGAGTTATAAACTTCTGTTTATGAGGGCAGTCTTTTGATCTATATGGGTGAGAGTGGCCAAATTCATCGACTTAATAAGCCTACCATTTTAGGAATTTGTCCGAGTAGAGAACTGGGTACATAGCTATACAAGATGAAATTCACTCATTTTCATCTTTAAGATAAGTAAATGAATTGCTCCTTTAAGTGCTAACTCCGAGTCTTGAACAATAGAGCCTCCCCCCTCTCACTGGCTCGAGAGGGTTTTATTTATGGTAGGACCATAAATTGATTGTTCATTTGAGGATCAGTGGGATTTAAAGAGTATGTAATTACAGGGGTAACATAGTCATCTGATCCAGTTGTAATTACGAGTGATTCGTGAAGGTCGACTTACTATTGATTGGTTATATCCATGGACACAGAAATATATCTACAGTGCGAATAGTGCAATTATGGATCTTTAGTGGAGTGATCTGCAGTTAATGAACATTGATTAATTTAATTAAAGAGTTTAATTAATTAATCTCATGTCATTGGAGCTTCTAATCTGTAGGTCTATTAGGTCCTCTTACTAGATCACTAAGGATAAAAAAAAGAATAAATAGTTTTGAAATAATTTAAATTGTTCAAATTATTTAAGAAAAATAAAGGTATAATTTATATTATTGTGATTAATATAAAGTATAATGTATATTGATACATTATAATATATAGTTAATTATAAATCATATATATAATTAATACTATATATGAGAAAGATAACTATTTGAATAAGATTAAAAAGAATACAATTTATATAGATATATTATAATATAAAGTTAATTTTGAATGAGATTAAAAAAAATATACTTTATTAGATGAGAATAATATATCTAATTGAGATTCTAATATTAGTTGTATGAATGAGATTTGTATAATTACTATAGGTTATAATTAATATGAATAAGATTCATATTAAAACTATAGGTTACATGAGATATATATATTTGACTAAGATTCAAATATTAAATTAATATGAATAAGATTCATATTAAACCTATATGGTATGAGAGAGTTATGCATTTGAATATTATTTAAATGCATGTTTAATTAAATATGAGATATTTAATTAATATTATAATTAATTAATTATTATATTTATTATTAATTAGATAATTGATAATATTTATTTAATTAAAATTAAATTTAGAATTTAATTTTAATTATTTGTTAATTAAATAAAATTTTATAACTCCCTTGTAGTTGCAGGAGAATAGTTGTAAATGTGAAGGGAGTTATCCCTCTCACTTTCCTCTTGACAAACTCTTTCTCATTCTGAAGAAAAAAAATAGACAGAACGATTTTTCTCTGGAATCTCTCTGTACTATTCTTTTTTATTTCCAAGACTAGAAAGGATGCCACCATCCCATTCTTTGTTCTGAGAATAGCAAGTAAGGCTCGGTGGTGGTGTTTTGACGATTGTTCGTGTTCTTGGAAGAAGCATCACAGTTCGAGAGAGATGTTCATTGTATGAAGTGTTCGTGCGATAGAGAGGAAAGTATTGAAAATTGTCTTCAAGGGTTAGTCATTTTTTCTTCCCTTGTTAAAACATGCTTATATTAATATGTTAATCCTTGTTCTATTTGTTTCAAGTATTTTCAAAATGAATTTCGGAAGAACACACTTTATGCCCTTCCGCTAAGGAATTCGATTCCTTCCATAAATGTCTTCCCCCTCTCCTTCTTGGATGCTTTTGTTAGTGCGCAGAGGCTTGGGTTTGGACAAAGGTTTGGGTTTGCACAGTTGCGGCCACAGATTTTTTCAACAATCGATGTAGCAACTTGTTAATTAACCCATTGACCTCAACAATAGGCTTATCTTCTAAGAAAATTTCAGCATTGAGGCACAATCCACCAATCATCCAAGGAAATAACAGTTGACCTCTGGGCTTATCTGGTACAGTTCTGTTTTGTACTACAATGATAAGTCTCATGTCCAAAGGAATTCTCTTCGTGATGCAATAAGCGGCCATGACCCTCCCTCTGGAAATAGTCTTATCATGCATCATGGATATTGCTCGATGCTTCATGAAGTATACCCACAAGTTGGCCTTTAGGGTGAATGCACGTTCAAGGAAGATTCTGATTCTAGTGCTCGAGACATCCTACGTAGTTCTAAGCTTAGAAAAGACTCTCACTTCATCGGCCATCTGTTCAAAAGTTGAGTGTGCAATGATTTGGTTACCCTTTGCTTCATGATCATCCCTCAACTGAAGCATCACGTTGATTTTCCTCGCTTTGAATAAGACGTAGTGGCCTCGGACTTGGACGACATCTTCCTCATCATCAAAGGCTCCTTGGTAGAAAGCTCTGACAACTGTGGGCTGCACCATTGTTAGGTTGGCACAAAAATTTTCCATCCGAGATGATCTATGATGTCCAGGATGAACTGTGGAATGGGCGCAAGTTCAGGGAAGCAGTCTTTTTTCACCAACAAATCACCGAACTGCTTACGTCGACCCCCAGATGGGTCTTGCGTTAGCTTAGCCTCAGCGGACTGTTTCTCATTGCCATTCTTTTCTTTCTTTCTTCTTTTTTTTTTTTTCCTTTTTCTTCTGCTTAGGCTCCACAACCTTTCTCTCCTCTTGCTTCTTCTTTTTCTTTTTCTCTAGAGTAGGCTCAACTGCTTCTTCATCGAGTTTCCTTAACTCATCCTCCAACTCCTCATGCAAGCGCTGGTCTCGATTTTGATTTTTGATGGGTGCTTCCTCCATTTCTTGCCTGTGGTGGATAATCGGACCGTCATCATCATCCATATGCTCACCTTGCGCTTCAGACTTAGGACTGGCTGAAGGCTCCTTGCTGTGCTTAGCATGGATGCTTGCCTCCTCCTCTTGCACGGGCACCTCAATCGGTCGAAGCTCAACAAAATTTTTTGACTTGAAGAACCTCATTTTCTTCAGTTATCAGCACACTTCTTTTGCATCGACCTCCTGGAATTTCCTCTTCTGCTCTACTTCCTTAACAACTAGTCCAATGGGCCCACCATTGGAATTTGCTGATTGCTGACTGCTTGAGGGCATTTCTTTAAGGCTACCACCTACAAGGACAAGCCCATGCAACGACTTGTTGGATTGGGTAGGTTGTTCCCCTCCATTTCGTACATCGAATAAGCTCTATTAAAAAAGCATTGGTAGCTCTCTTAGGATCTGAGCTTTTACTTCTTTCGGCTCACATGTAGAAGTGACCTCCTCCCCCAGTTGCGAGTAATCCTCGATAGCTATCTTTTGGGTTTCCATGTGCTGAACCTCCTTGAGCTCATCAGCCATTGGTAGAACCTAATTTACTTCTCATTCTTCAACAAAGCCAATTTTGGCTCTCTTCTCACGATAGATAGCTTTTAAGATATCGCCAAAAATATCTCTTTCCTCATGGCAAGGCAGCCTCACTTATGCCCACCATTTCACTTTGAGCATCATTGGCTTGTTCTGAGTGGTTTTGACAGGCAATCTCAGCTCCAACGCAGAGGCACTATTGTTGCCGAAGTTGACTACCATTGGCTCCTCTTTGAATTCATCTTCGATCAACACGTGTAGGATTTGAATCGGGGGAGGGGCGACAAAGGGGTGAAGGAGAGGAAGTAGGAGAGGCCTCGGGAGAAGGAATTCTTGGCTTCCCTTCTCCTCTGGCCGACAAAAAGATAGTGACTAATGGGGTGGGATTGAAGCACTCACGGAAATCGTCAGAATCAGGCTTGATTTCGATCAGCGGAGGTGGTCTTTTTGGCTGCAAAGGTGAAGATTGAGGTAGGGTTGTGGGTCGGATAAAGAATGGCTCAAGCTGGGCTCGGAAGGAAGAAGAATGGAGAGCTGGGGAAGGAGCTCTTAGGTGGACTGATGGTGAAGTGGAAAACAAACGGATGTTCGGGTGAGGTCGTGGGATAGTAGACGGAGGGAAGCGGAGAGGAGGAATGGAAGAGAAAGGTCATACCAGAGTGGATGGAAGAGCTGAAGGATGCATGGAGACTAGAAAACTGGAGGAGGGTTCATAGGTTGCTACATGGAGGAGAAAGAAGAATCACTCGAAGTATTGTATTGAGTTGGGTATGATGAGACAACGCTATCGTTGGTGAAACTTTCATTGAAGTTCTACAAGTTTGAGCTATCAGACATAACTGACTGGAAGATCGAGAGTTGAAATTTTGAACGCCAACGAGACAGAGAATATTTAGAGAAAGATCGAGAAAATGAAGAAGATGAAGAGAAGAAAAGGGTTTTGGATTTAAAAGATGAATACGTGTGGAGAGAAGCAATCATAACTCAATCTAATGCTCTTTTGCTCGAGGAGATATCTCAAGACTAAAAAATGTAGTTTTTATAGACGTTGATTGATCCATGCGCGCACTCAAGCATAAACATCCCTAACATGCAATGACTACTTTTCCATGTGTTTAATTTGTTGTTCTGACACATGATCAAATCAATTCATCAGTTCATAACATTATTCAATGCATGCAAGCATCATCCTCAGCAAAATACAGCCATCACCCATTCTATTTAATCTACTCCTAAGTGCAGAATGTAAATAATGCAAAGTAAAAAAAAAAAAGCATCTCTCAAAAGTTATGAGTGAAGTTGCCATTGGGAACTTTTAGTGCAAGTTCTCACAGCTGCTTGCATAGTCAATGGAGGCTTTATCTTTATCAACCTCACCTCCATAGTAAGGCTTTATCCTCTAGCCATTGACTTTAAATACGTTCGATCCATCTTCATTTATTAGTTCGACGGCACCATGTGGGAAGATCTCCTTGATAATGAAAGGATTAGATCATCGTGACTTCAACTTGCCTGAAAACAAACACAAGCTTGAGTTAAATAATAAAGCCTTCTACCTAGGAAACAATACTTTTTTATTGAGGTGGCCATGATGCCAACGTTTGGTCTTTTCTCCATAAATTTTTGTATTCTTATATGCGTTCAACCTCCATTTTGCAAACTCATTCAATTGCATCTTCCTTCTCCCACTAGTTCGAAATTTAGATTGAGCTTTTTAAGAGCCCAATGTGATTTATACTCCAGTTCAAGGGGAAGATAGCACGTCTTTCCATATATCAACACATAGGGGGACATGCCAATAAGTGTTTTGTATGTAGTTCTGTACGCCCATGATGTCTCGTCAAGTCATTGTGCCCAATTCTTTTGGGATACGTTGATGGCCTTTTTTAGAATCGTTTTGATTTCTCTATTGGAGATCTCAGCTTGACCATTTGTCTACAGGTGGTATGTAGTTGCTACCCTGTGCTTCACATTAAATTTAATCAGAAGTTTAGTGATAATGCGATTGATTAAATGCATACCTTATTCACTAATTAGCGCTTTGGGAATATCGAAGCGAGTGAAGATATGCTTGGTCAGAAACTTGGAGACAATCAACACATCATTCTTGGCACATGAAATAGCTTCAACCCATTTAGACACATAATCAACAACTACTAAAATGTATTGGTGACCGCAAGAATACAGGAATGGACTCATGAAGTTAATGCCCTATATATCAAATAGCTCAACTCCTAAAATTATAGTGAGGGGCATTTCATTCTTGGCAAAGATATTCCCAGTGCGTTGACACCGATCAAAATTGATGACGAAGGACCTTCATATGGAGATTCGTGACATTGGAATAAAATCATTGAACTTTAGATTCAGGTACACACTAGTGGAGAATGTGATCAGGTCCAAACTTGTAGAGGTGAGGCTCATCCCAGTAGTAGAACTTGCACTCAAGAAACTGTAGGATTGTATCAATAGTAGCGAAAGTACAAGGATCATTTAAGCACTCAAATTCACTAATTTTGGCAAACTATAAAGCATGCTTTTGTAGTAAAAAATGAGTTTCAAGACATACCTCTTGTAGAACTTCTTTAAAGCTCCTTCACCAGCTGCTATCTTCTCCAAATCTTGTTGTAGACCACCTCAATATCTTCTCCACTATTCTCTTGGTGCTCTAGATTGAGTTGTTGAACTCAAAACAAGCTTGTATCAAAGGTAGAAGGAGAAATGCTCGCTGCAGAAAATCAGCTGAAGAACTCTTTCTTCAAACCAAATTTTCTCTCAAAATCTCTATAGATTGCATGCCCGATTTTCACTCCAATATTGTCATTATATTGCAGATCAACATGCAAAGAAAAGAGTTGCATGAGTTGCAGCTCATGCTTGGAGAAGACAAGACAAAGATATTGCTTCTTGTGTGAGCTACTTCAAAAGATGGATAATGGAAAATCCTCATTTTCCATTTAAGTGCTTTTTTTTCTTTTCCTTTTTCAATTTTATCTCAAAAAATCAAAATTTGATTTTAAAATGAAAAATTTAATTATTTTCATAAATTAATTATTAAATAAAACTTAATTAATTTAATATCAAATATTAAATTAATTTTAACACATATCCATCTTTATATATTTAAATCATATTTAAATATATAAATTCTCCTATTCCATTTAATTCTAAAATTAAACATATAATTATATCTTATATAATTACTAATTAATTCTAATTTGAATGCTTCAAATTAACTTATTCATGCTATTCTAAAGCTAGTTCGTTATGAGCTAGTAGGGGGACCTCGCGGACCTACAGATCAGGGCTCCAACGATCTGAGATTAATTGGCTAAACTCATTAGACCAAATTAATCCCTATTCATTAACTAATGGGTCACTCCACTAAAGCCCATAGTTGCACTCACCGCACTGTAGATATATTATGTCCACATGATTTAACCATAATCAGCAAGTCGACCATTCACAGGTTATTCGTAATAACGGCTGGGTCAAATATCTGTTTTACCCCCGAGATTACGTCTTATTCCTCAAGTCCCTACCGATCCTCTAATGAACAACTGGTATGTGATCTAATCACTAAACCAAACTCTCTCAGCCCAGTGAGAGGGTGGGGCCCTTTGTTCAAGACCTGGATTCAGTACTTGAGAGAACAACCTTTTTCCTATCCCTAAATTGGGTAGGTGTGAACTCCGTCTTGCACCCTATGTCCCCAGCTATCTATCCGGTCTTACCCCTGAAATGGGGTCTTATTGAGCCGGTGCTATTGAGTCAACCCTCAACTATGCAAATCTAACGGCAATCCCGAATAAAAAGGAGTTCATAGTTAGCTCAGGATTAAGATCGAGTTACCTAGGTCATCTAGGTGAAATAGTCAGTCTTAAATAGTAAACAACGTTATAAAGTAAGAGTGACTTATTTCTTGGTCCTGATTTTATGCAAACTCATTGCATAGGACACCCCCACTCCTCATGTCAGAACATGTACGAATTAGGATCACATCGTATGTAGCACTTTACAACTCTTTATAACAACTATAGAGTAGGCCACATCCAATGGTGTTACCAGAATAAGGTACCCAACCTCATTCATATAGCATAGATCATTTTGACTATTTACTCGAACCCGATCCACTCTTATGTCTCCACATAAAGTTCAAGTACTCTTACAATAGTCATGGGTCTTAATTTATTGGATTTAGACTTTCATATAATTTATGAGATTAATAAAAAATATTTCATAATAGAAAATGTTTATCATTTTACAAACTGCGAGTTTTTAGGACATAAAACCCAACAGAAATAATTTTTTCTTCTGTTGTGCATTATATTCTTCTAGCCATTGTTTGCATACCGAGTAGTTCACAATATTGATATACCAAGGTTCTTTGTCCTTAATCCTTAATAGCTTCTCATATGGAAAACACTTTTTGATCTCATGCGAACTCTTCTGGAACTCTTCATTTTCCAGACGGGACAGATGGTCAGCTACTTGATTCTTCATCCCTTTTGGTCCTTTATTTCCATATCAAGTTCTTGTAATAGTAGGATCCCCTGAGTCAAACGAGGATTTGCATCATTCGTTGCCATTAAGTATTTGATTGAAGAATGGTCTGTATGCACGATCACGTTAGATCCCACTAAGTATGCACGAAACTTATCCACTGCAATGACTACAACGAAAAGCTCTTTTTCAGTTGTTGTGTAGTTTTCCTGTAAATCATTAAGTGTTTTACTAGCATAGAATTCATTATCTTATCTTTTCTTTGACCAAATACTGCTTCCACCACATAATCACTTGCATTACATTAGGTCAAATGGTTGCGTCCAGTTTGGTGTAACCAAAATAGGGGCAGAGGTCAACACATACTTCAACATTTCAAAGGTTTCGGAACATTGCTCATCAAATTCATACAGTCAATTTTCTTCTAACAAAGATTGAGAGGCCTAGAAATTTGGGGAAATCCTCAGATAAATTGTTGAAAAAAATCAACATGACCAAAAAAACTCCTCAATGCTATGACATTTGCAGACACAGGTAACTCGACAATCACATCAATATTTGCCAGGTCAACTTCCATCCCAACCTTGGATACTTTGTTTCCCAAATTTATACCTTCAGTCACCATGAAGTGGCATTTTTCCCAATTGAAAACTAGATTGGTTTCTTCATACCACTTTAAAACTGCCTCCAAGTTCACCAAACAAGTATTGTATGAGCTTCCGAAAATAGAGAAGTCATCCATGAAGACTTCCATCGCATTATCTAAGAAGTCTAAAAAGATTGCCATCATATACTGCTAGAACGTGACTGGTTGTCACAAAATTGTAATGATGAAAAATAATGTACTCTATATACTACAAGTTTTCCTATATTAAGCCTAAGTGCAAATTTAATACATGTATGATGTAGTAGGATTAGAATATTATGGTCAAATCTTTAATTGTTTAGAATTGAGATTAGTTTCCATGATTGAATATAATTAAGATTAGTTTCCTTGGTTTATTAGGATTATGATTAGTTTCTTTGATTGATTAGTGATATAGATCGGGATCGATGAGTTGCACTTGGTTGTTTTTTTTTATTAATTTTAAACATTTTAATTTTAGAGTTATTTGTTGTCTTTAATTAATTTCTAGATTTTAAGTGTTAAATTTAAGTCTTGATCATTATGGAGATGCATTAAAGATAGTGGTTGGAAGATGGAGGTTTCAATTAATAGAGTCACATAAAAGGATAGTGGTTGGAAGATGGAGGCTGCTATTAATGGAGTTATATTAAAGGAATGTGGTTGGAAGATGAAGGTTGATAAAGAACTTAATGCTTTATTTTGGTTTTTGTTTATTTGTATTAAATAGATTAGAATCTCTACAAAGCTATATAAAGCCTTCTATCTTTCATTTGTAATGGAATCAAAATTTTATGAAAGAAATTTGAGATCTCATATTTGAGACTTTTCCTTTAGAATTTTGCATTTCTCCTGATAGAATGCATATGAGCTATTCAATCTAAGCTTGATCAAGTTGATTGTGGAGTGACTCAATCTAGAACAAGATTTCTCATTTTTGCTTCTAGATCTTCGATCAAGAGGTAATCTAATTCTAGCATTTTCTCGGGGTTGAACTAAATCGTATAGGGTGTTGGGGTTGATGCCCTAAAGTCTCAAGTCTTGTAGTTTGTAAACAGTTTGTACAAATGCTTGTGTTGTTAATATATGGTATTTACTTCACATCTTATATTTTTGCTCAGTTACTTGTTTCATTTGCTTTACCACAAACCAATAAACATAAAATCTATGGTTATCTTATGTGACTCAAGCATGTATGTGGTGACATATAAGTGGATCATGTCTTGAGTGATAACCAAAATGGTCTGTAGTATATGGATATAGGAGGGAAATCTTATCTTGGTAATGCTACGAATGTGGCCCGTTTTGTGGAATGGTCACAAGTGTTGTGACTTTTCACAGATGATCTGATCTTGATCATTCGTGTTGCGTCCTATACAAAGAGTTTGTATAAAACCTTACCACGAATTGTTAACGTCTCGTTATATAACACCGTTCATGACAGAGACTTTACTTCACTAAGATGACCATAGGTAACATGATCTCAATCCTGAGTGAGTTGGGATCTCCTGCCATTGAGGGCGGTCCTTTGATTTGTATGGGTGCGAGTGGCCAGGTCGCCGATTCAAACCTACCATTTTGGGGATTCGTCTGATTTGGGAGCTGGGAACTCAGCTATACAAGATGGAATTCACTCCTTCCCCGAGGTAGGGGTAAGTAGATAGATTGCTCCCTTAAGAGCTAATTCTGGGGTTTGAACGATGTGGCGCCATACACCATCTCTTGGCTGCATAGGTGTTCACACATAGTTGGACTATGTTGTATTGGTCATTAGAGGAATCGGTGGTACTTAAGGAGTGAGATGTAACTATAAGGGCAAAACGGTAATTTGGCCCAGTTGTACTTACGAACATTCGTGAAGGGTCATCATACTCATGATTGGTTATATCCGATGGACACAGAAATATGTCTGTGGTAAGAAGAGTTCAGCTGTTGATCTTTAGTGGAATACCTGATAGTTAACGGATGGTGGATCTCGTGGCTAAAGAGTTTAGTCAGCTATACACGAACCGTTGGAGCTTCGAGCCACAGGTCCATTAAGTCCCTTGGGTAGCTTGGATAAAGTCGAGAACCAGTATTTGGGTTAATTTGAAATGTTCAAATTGACAAGAGGAAGTTTGATTATATATGATATAATTGGACTGGTTAATTATATATGATATAATTGGCTAAATGTATGAGATACATTATTTTGGAGGAAACTAGATATAAATATTATTTATATCAAGTAGAGGAGAAAATAATATAGTAGATATGTGATATCATACTATAGGATAAAAACATAATATGATTATATTTATTAGTTAATTAGTTGCTTAATTATATGATAATTAATCCAAATTTCACATTCGGACGTGTGTTAATGGGCAGCGTCAGTTATTGTAACCGATGAATTAAAATGAAAATAGTTTTCATTTTGTTCAATTGCCCAAAAAAAATTCGCAAGCGCGCGTTGGAGAAAAGAAAACGATCATTTAGGTTTTTTCGAGAGCCTATATGATAGTTGCTTCGCGCCTAAAAGATCGTCCACCTCGCACCTAAACGATCGCACACTATCACCTACACGATCGCATATCTTCTCTAAACGATCGTATAACGTGTCGATTTTGCTAAATGATCGTTCAGTAAATCCTACATGATCGTGTAGCTTCTCCTAAATGATAAGCAGTCTGCTATGCGATAGCGTCTTTTTCCCTCCCACTTACTTATCGCCTACACGATTTGTGTTTCTTCCTTCCTCTACAAATTCACCAAAGACCATGCTTTGGGTTCTCACTCCGAGAATACCCGTGGCTCTTTACTGGTGGTTTCATCCCCACAGTGTTCGTGTTCGCGATTGTTCGTGCTGCTGTAGTCGACGCTTCCATTGGGAGTTGGTAGATCGCATGGAGGTTTTCCGCTGCTTGGAGTGCCAAAGTTTGAAGAACGTCTTGAACTGGTATGACACTCATTCTCTTGTTATTATCTTGTTTATAGAATGCCAATAATTAGTGTTTGTTTGCATAACTATATGTTGAATGTATATTGTGGTATTTTGGTTACTGTAAGATCGAAGCGATCCGAACGTGCTCATGGAACTCTTCAGTAAGAGATCCTTCAATTGGTATCAGAGCCAGGTTATGATATTCCAATTTCATCTGTTGCAATGAAATGAGATTTACATTCATGGTGGGTGCATTTCTACACTGATTTAATGGTTAAATTTTGCTGTGGATGTACGGATTAATGGATGTTTTCGAGATGATTAGCCTCGGTTTGATTTAGATCCTTTTACATTTGTGATTGTTTGTAAAGGCCCCTGCGGTTTTGGGCATTAATAATCGTTATCGAGTCTGTATTCAAAGTTTGTTTGAAGTTTTGAGTCGTTCGTCGAAGTTCTGGGCAAGCGTTGCAGTTCTTCGAAGAAGGAAGCGATCTAGGGTTGATCGCATCATGCAGAAGATGTGTTACGCGATCGCTGTTGATCACATCGTAAAGATGAAGGAGTACGCGATCGCTGTTGAACGTCGATTAAACTATTGGGTATGCGATCAAGAGTTGATCTTATCGTTTTGACGATCGAGTATGCGATCGTTGAGTATCGCGTCGTGTAGATGATGAGATGCTCGTAGATCACTTAACGCGGGCGCTAGATGATCGTTTCGGTCAGCAAGCTTCATCACTTAGTAACTGACTAAACGATCGCTTAGCATTGCAAGGTAAATCATTTACTTGGTTGCATGCATCGTGTAGGCAATGAGATGCTCGTATATCGTTTAATGCGCGCGCACACCGGATGATTGTTTAGGTTAGCAAGATTCATCGCTTAATAACTGACTAAACAATAACTGACTAAACGATCGCTTAGTAACGTAAGGTAAATCGTTTACCTGTCGTCGCGCTACACGATCGAATAGACGATCAGGTTTCGCAGCCTCGTCATCGTCTACGTGATAGTTAAAACCATAAAACATTCTGAAACGAAAAATAGTGGTTGTTAAGGTTCAAATTCCAAAGATTTGTTCTGCTAAATGGTTAGAGACGAATGTCATCCTTCCAACGCAGGGGCCTGATCAC
>NC_052359.1:27899915-28037904 GCF_009727055.1 Benincasa hispida
TGATTGTATACTGTATGCTTCTATCGTCTAGTGCGTGCTGAACGATCGTCTACTACTGGAGTTTGCTACACGATGAAGACCTCCTGGCGGTTTAAGACCCAATTCGCCTATGAACTGGTTAGCTCGATGAAAAATGATATAGATAGGGTTTTTCATTAATCCTTTAATTATTACATGCATGTATGTTTTTTATAATGTCATATGTATGCACATATAGTAAATCCCACTTAGGTTATGCAATGGTCATGCATCATCTCTTTATTGTAATTGTTATTAATTTTAGAGAAGCATGATTTAATTATGTAAGAGCATGCTATGCATCATATAATAAGAGTATATTATGCATGCAAAAAAAGCATTAACATGAATCATCTTATATATATAATTGTTATAAATGCCTTATTGTGCGCAATGGTTTTAGTTGTTTCTTTTTAAAAGTTAAAAAGAAATTAGAACTAAAGAAATAAGAAAGACATACATGCTAATTAGGTTTAATTCGTGTTTTAAAGTGTTTAAAACTTGGATCACATAGACCTAAGATCACGGTTCTAATACGATTAGCAACCATAAGACTTTAATCTTTAATCAGTTTAATAGGATTAAATTGGCTAATAAAAGGTTAAAGTGAGCACAATCTATATATAAGGACCTTTTTGTCTAAGGCAGGTTCTGTCCTCGGCTGAGGTATTTAAGTTGACGGAACCATAACAACCCCTACATGGGAACTTACCTGGAAAGGTGAATTAGATAGATTTGATGCATGCATGCAAGTTAAGGACAGTCCATTAAAATGTTTAAATGTTGACTACTTGAACTTGTTCATATTTCATAGACAAACGTTGTTTATGGAGAAGAGTTAAAAAGACGACTTAGACTAAATCAGTAGCCAGATTGATCTAGGTTAATGAACCCTAGGTAGAACATTCAGGGAGGTACTTGGGCATAAGATGCTTCACTTAACCTTTCATGTTTTCTAAATAGTCCACACCGTGAGATCTACCCTCGCCGCGACACCTTGGATGTCCCCCAACGAATAGTCTATAACTTAGGGTACTTGAAATTGTTTTGCAAAACTGATTGGTTTAAAAGTGGTTTAGCAAAATCTAATAAAATTTTGTTCGTATTTTTAGAAACTTTCTCAAAATGGGAACAACCATGTTGGCATTGCTAAGCACCGAAAAACTTACTTACGATAATTTCGCAACATGTAAACACATGATCAAAACGATCCTAATCATCGAGGATCTCATGTTCGCTCTCACGGAGGCTTGTTCTCATATTCCAGCTCCTAATGTCGCTCAAAATGTTCGGGAGGCATACGAGTGATGGACAAGGGTGAATGAGAAGGCCCGAGCCTACATCTTGGCAAGTCTTTCTGAAGTCTTGGCCAAGAAACATGAGCCTATGGTCTCAGCGCATGAGATTATAGAGTCCCTACGAGGGAAGTTTGGACAACAGTCTGAACAGCTTATGCATGAGGCTCTTAAATACATATTCAACTCCAAAATGGAAGAATGCACCTCTGTTCGTGAACATGTACTAAACATGATGGTCCACTTTAATGTGGCGGAGTTGAATGTGTCTTCCATCGATGAGGGTAGCCAGGTTAGCATAATCTTGCATTCTTTGCCGGAGAGCTTCCCGCATTTTGTTAGCAATGTGATTCTTAACAAAGTGAAATACAACCTTACAACTCTCCTCAACGAGTTGCAGACATATCAATCTTTACTGAAAAGTAAGGAGAGGTAGAAGGATGAGGAAAATGTTGCTTCATCCTCCAGGACATTCCATAGAGGTTCAACCTCAGGAACAAAGTCTGCATCTTCTACTTCTAGCTTTACAAAGGGGAAGAAGAAGAAGGGTGGTAAGGGAAAAGGGAAGGCACCGACTAACCCACCGCCTGTCGCCCCAAGGAGGCATCCACAGGTTGCTAAAGGAAAGTGTTTCCACTGGAACCAAGATGGACACTGGAAGATGAACTATCCTCGGTATCTGAAAGAGAAGAAAGAAGCCAAGGTCGATAAAGGTAAATGTGATTTACTTGTGCTTGAAACTTGTTAAATGGAGAATGATGATTCTATCTGGATAATTGATTCAGGCGCCACTAACCATGTTTGTTTTTCTTTTTAGGGGATTAGATCTTGGCGACAACTGAAGGCTAGTGAGATGACGATGCAAGTAGGCACTAGGCATGTCGTCTCAGTTGTGGTAGTGGGAGGACTCCAGTTAGCTTTACAGAATAGGTTTCTTGTTTTACATGATGTATATATTGTTCCTGAACTAAAAAGGAACCTCATTTCTGTAAAGTGTTTATTGCAATGTAAATATACTATCTCGTTTACTGTGGATAAAACGTTTATTCATAAAGATGGTGTTTTTATTTGCACATCAAATCTGGAATCCAATTTATATATGCTAAGGCTGTTAGCCATTAATTCCCTCCATAATACTGAAATGTTCAGAACTGCCGTAACTCAATCAAAACGTCGACAAATTTCTCCAAAAGAAAATGCCCAACTTTGGCATCTTTGTTTAGGGCACATCAATCTCAATAGAATTGAGAGATTGGTGAAGAATGGACTTCTAAGTGAGTTAGAAGAAAATTCTTTGCCAGTGGGAAAATCTTGCCTTGAGGGTAAGATGACTAAACGACCTTTTATTGAAAAAGGTTATAGAGCCAAGGAGCCTCTTGAGTTAGTACATTCTGACCTTTGTGGTCTTATGAATGTGCGAGCTCGAGGTGGCTATGAGTATTTTATTAGTTTCACTGATGATTACTCAAGGTACAGGTATGTTTATCTTATGCAACGGAAGTCTGAATCCTTTGAAAA
Organism: Benincasa hispida; assembly: GCF_009727055.1. Taxonomy (NCBI): domain Eukaryota; kingdom Viridiplantae; phylum Streptophyta; class Magnoliopsida; order Cucurbitales; family Cucurbitaceae; genus Benincasa; species Benincasa hispida. Next base: position 27,902,747 of record NC_052359.1, read on the forward strand.
GTTCAAAGAATTCAAGGCTGAAGTTGAAAACGCATTAGATAGACAGATTAAAACACTTCGATTGGATCGAGGTGGAGAGTTTTTGAACATGGAATTCTAGGACTATTTGATAGAACATGAAATTCTAGGACCTTGTTAGTCATGGTTCGCTCGATGATGAGTTACGCTTCCTTACCAGACTCATTTTGGGGTTTCGCAGTGGAGACTGTAGTATACATACTCAACTGTGTTCCCTTCAAGTGTGTTGCAAGAACACCTCTGAAGTTTTGGAACGAGAGTAAAGCTAGTTTATGTCACTTCCGCATTTGGGGTTGCCCTGCACAAGTGCTTGAGACTAATCCCAAGAAGTTGAAACCACGGTCGAGGTTATGCCTCTTTGTAGGCTACCCCAAAGGTACACGAGGGTGTTATTTTTATGATTCGATGGAAAATAGGGTGTTTGTTTCAACAAATGCTACTTTCCTGGAGGCGGATCATATAAGAGAGCATAGTCCACGAAGCAAAGTCGTGTTACGTGAGCTTTCCAATGAAACTACTGAAACTTCAACAAGAGTTGCTGAAGAGCTTTCTACATCAGCAAGAGTTGTTGATGGGATTTCATCCAGTAGGTCGGTTCCACCTCAAGAGTTAAGGGAACCTCGATGTAGTGGGAGGGTTACGAACCCACCCATTCGTTATTTGGGTTTTACAGAAATCCTTACTATGGTAGCAGATGGCGAAGTTGAGGATCTGTTATCTTATAAGAAGGCAATGAAGGATGTTGACCAGGATGAATGGGTCAAGGCCATGGATCTCGAGATGGAGTCGATGTACTTCAACTCAGTATGGGATTGTGTAGATCAGCCAACTAAATCGTTTCATTTATGGACCTGAAACAGGCATCTCGATCTTGGAACATACAATTTGATACTACCATCAAGTCATATGGCTTTGGCCAAAACATTGATGAACTTTATGTCTACAAAAAGATCATCAACGTTTCAGTAGTCTTCTTAGTGTTGTATGTAGATGCTATCCCACTCATTGGGAATGATGTAGGTCTACTGACTGCAATTAAGAACTGGCTAGCAACCCAATTCCAAATGAAATATTTGGGAGAGGCTTAGTTTGTTCTAGGTATACAGATCTTTCAGGATCGTAAGAACAAAGTGCTAGCACTGTCTCAAGCATCGTACATTGACAAGATGTTGCTCAAGTACTCGATGCAGGACTCCAGAAGGGGCCTAATGCCATTTAGGCATGGAGTCACTTTGTCTAAGGAAACGTGTCCTAAGACGCCTCAAGAGGTTGGGGAGATGAGACGGATCAGTCTAACCCATGACATTTTAATGTTGTTGACCCATTTACGAAGGTTCTCACGGCTACAGTGTTTGCAGGTAACCTACGGAGTATAGGTCTATAGGATCGCCAACGGTTGGATTAGGGAAAGTGGGAGATTTTCTTGTACTGAGCTTTTATGCCCTAGTTTATTGTACACCCCACTTCGCTTTAGGACAAGTGGGAGATTTTTGGGGTTGATGCCCTAAAGTCTCGTGTCCTATAGTTTGTAAACAGTTTGTATGAACGTTTGTGTTGTTAATATATGATATTTACTTCACATCTTGTAATTTTGCTCAGTTACTTATTTTATTTGCTTTACTACAAACCAATAAACATAAAATCTCTGGTTATCTATATATGACTCAAGCATGTATGTGGTGCATACACGTAGATCATGTCTTGAGTGATAACCAAAATGGTCTGTAGTATATGGATATAGGAGGGAAACCTTATCCTGGTAACGCTACAGATGCGACCCGCCTTGTGGAATGGTCGCAAGTGTTGTGACTTGTCACAGATGATCTGATCCTGATCATTTGTGTTGGGGACATGCAAGCGGGGGCATCCTATACAAAGAGTTTGTATAAGACCTGACCACGAAGTGTTAACGTCTCGTTATATAACACCTGTCTCTTATACACATCTAGATGTGTATAAGAGACAGTAATTGGACTGGTTAATTATATATGATATAATTTGCTAAATGTATGAGATACATTATTTTGGAGGAAATTAGATATATATATGATTTATATCAAGTAGAGGAGAAATTACTATAGTAGATATGTGATATCAAATTATAGGATAAAAATATAATATGATTATATTTATTAATTAATTAGTTGATTAATTATATGATAATTAATCCAAATTTCACGTTCGGATGTGGGTTAGTGGGCAGCATCGGTTATTATAATCGATGAATTAAAATGAAAATAGTTTTCATTTTGTTCAATCGCCCAAAAAAATTTGCAAGCTCTCGTTGGAAAAAAGAAAACAATCGCTTAAGTTTTTTTGAGAGCCTATACGATAGTTGCCTCGTGCCTAAACAATTGTCTACCTCACGCCTAAACGATTGCACACTGTCGCCTACACGATCGCATAGCTTCTCTAAACGATCGTATAGTGTGTCGATTTTGCTAAAAGATTGTATACCTTTTCCTAAACGATCATTCAGTAAATCCTACACGATCGTGTAGCTTCACCTAAACAATAAGCAGTTTGCTATGCGATAGCGTCTTTTTCTCTCCCATTTGCTTATCGCCTACACGATTCGTGTTTCCTCCTTCCTCTACCAAATTCACCAAAGACCACGCTTTGGGTTCTCACTCCGAGAATACTTGGGGCTCTTTACTGGTGGTGTTGTCCCCACTGTGTTTGTGTTCGCAGTTGTTCGTGTTGCTGCAGTCAATGCTTCTGCTGGGAGTTAGTAGATCGCGTGGAGGTTTTCCACTGCTTGGAGTGCCGAAGTTTGAAGAACGTCTTCAACTGGTATGGCACTCATTCTCTTGTTATTATCTTATTTATAGCATGCTGATAATTAGTGTTTGTTTGAATAATTGTATGTTGAATGTATATTGTTGTATTTTGGTCACTGTAAGATTGGAGCGATCTGAACGTGCTCATGGAACTCTTCGATAAGTGATCCTTCATAGGAAAGTGTTAATTTCTTATATTCAAATGTTCTTGCTACATAATAGCTTGGGTTTTTAGCTGAGGGTTAGGGTTGCCTTGTCGTTTGGTATCAGAACTTTAGGTTCGATATCGAATTTATGTTTTTGTTGTTGTTGTTGTTCATTTCTTATATTTCATTATAGAATTTTCTTGTTCATATTGTTTTTTTTGTCTCATTCTGTCCAGAAACATAAAACAACAAAAAAGTATCCTTTACATTAATTTTTTTCGTTTTATTGTCTTCTGCATTACTATAGATCGTGTCCTGATCTAGAAGTTTGCCTTCTATAAGATCTTCTAATTCAATTTACTTCATTGGGAGAAATATTTTTCTTCTTTTTGATAAATTCTGGCAAAACTGAAAAAAAGTGTCATTCACGTTGTTCTTTTTGTGTTATTATCTTTTAGTTTTATCTTGATCTCAAGAGCTTGTTTTCCCAAAGAAGAAATTGTCATAATACCTACAATGGTAATGCCCAATTTAGGAAAACTTTACGGGATGGTTTGGCTGAGATACATCAATCCATTAATTACATGTCTGAACTAAATCAAGAGATGAAGTTTCAAGAGCAAGCCATGAAGATTCAAGCGACACAATCTGTTCAAGAGGATGGCTGTCACAAGCCTAAAGATGATGTTTCAAAAGACGCACCACTAACTCTTCTCGCAATAGTTTGGCTGAGTTAAATCAATCTAATGATTACTTATCTAAATTAACTAAAGAGATGAAGTTTCAAGGGGTAAGCCATGACAATTCAAGCGACACATTTGTTCAAGAGGTTGGTTGTCCCAAGCCTAAAGATGATGTTTCAAAAGACGTCATTATTGACGATGTGTCAACCAACAAAGAAGATGTTCACATATATGTTGATAAAAGTCAAGTCGAGACACACTGTGAGAAAATGTACTTAAGTGAGAAAAATCAAAAGAGTGAGATTTTTATTCCAACTAACATTCAATATTGTTTTTCTTTTGCTTTTTTTGGTTCTTTAAGGGCATGGCAACAGGAGTAGACCACTCTAGACATGAAATTCATACTTAATTCAAGTGGAGATGTTCGAATTCAAGTGTTCAATCAAGATCGAGTGAATGGCTACAAGATTACTCTTCAAGGCGAGGGAGATGTGAATTACTTTTTCAATGTCGTTGAATTTCATCCATTTGATGTAGGAGATACTTTCATATTCAAGGACGAATCCTTTTCAAGAGGGGGAAGATGATATGGATCGGGACCGATGAGTTGCACTTAGTTGTTTTTAATTAATTTTTAGCATTTTAATTTTAGAGTATTTGTTGTCTTTAATTCATTTCTAGATTTTAAGTGTTAAATTTAAGTCTTGGTAATTATGAAGATGCATTGAAGATAGCAATTGGAAGATGGAGATTACAATTAATGGAGTTATATTAAAGGATAGTGGATGGAAGATGGAGGTTGCATTTAATGGAGTTATATTAAATGATGGTGGTTGAAAGATGAAGGTTGATAAAAGAACTTAGTGATTTATTTTGAATTTTGTTCATTTGTATTAAATAGGTTAGAATCTCTACAAGGCTATCAAAATTTTATGAATGAAACTTGAGATCTCATATTTGAGACTTTTCCCTTATAATTCTGCAATTCTTGTGATAGAATGCATGTGAGCCATTCAATCTAACCTTGATCAAGTTGATTGTGGAGTGACTCAATCTAGAACAAGTTTTCTCATTCTTGCTTCTAAATCTTCGATCAAGAGGTAATCTAATTCTAGCCTTTTCTCGGGGTTGAACTAAATTGTATTGGGATGTGTTAATTTCTTAGATTCAAAGGTTCTTGCTATATAATAACTTGGGTCTTTGGGCTGAGGGTTAGGGTTGCCTTATCAATTAGGATTAGAATTGGTTTTTTTAATTTATTAGGATTAGGATTAGTTTATTTTATTACATAGGATTATGATTAGTTTACTTTTCAATTCTCTATAAATAAAGAGACTGTCTTCTTATTTTGATAACTTTTAATCATTAATAAAATCCTCTCTTTTGATATTCACCAATTGGTAGCAGAGCATCAAGATTGATTGGGTTTGATTGTGGGAAAGAAGCCTACTGCGGCAGAGACTTCCCAAAATAAAGAGGTGGAGACACCCACCGTCTTATCATAAAAGACTACGACCAAACACTTGCAGTCAGTCAAAGGTTCTGTCGATGGTATCATGAAGTTACTAGAGACAATGTCTCGTCAGTTGGATTAATTGTCCAATGTGTAGAAACATTTTAAAAAAAATGTGAAACTGCAAAAAACTGGAAAAGTTCATGTTCAGGGTTCCAAGAACAATTCCACACCATCCAACAACACCAAATTCATTCAAGAAACATCTAAAAACCAATTGCTAACCTTCAAGAATCCATCGATAATATTCGAGAACCACCGAGACAGAGGACTTTTCAAAGGAGATAGCATCAAGAATTGGAATTTTCAAGTGAAAAAATTAGAAAAGAAGAAGAGGCGAAAAAAAAGGAGAAGAAATTGGAGGCAACAACCATAACCACATATTAGAAGAAGACATAGGACAAGAATTTGGTAGAGGAAATGAAGAAACTCGAGAGAAGATTGGAGATTAAAAAAATTGCTCTTTCATTGGAGTTTGATTTGTCGAAGCAGTTGTATTTTTCGTGGAGTTGTTGGGGATTCCAGCTTTTTCGGAGGAGAACGTTCATGCTGTCAGACAGGAGCTCCAAAAATTGGCCATCACAACATTGCCAAATGAAGAATAGATTGTCCATGCCCTAGTTTCATCAAAACCATCTGTGGTCACTATCAATTTTTTGAGCATTGTAGAGGAAGACGGTTTGGAGACCACCAATGCCAACACCTCGTCAGATTTGGTTGTTCATGTCTTGCCGAAGAAGAAGGACTTGTCTATAAACATTGATGAAGAAAAGAGGAAAATTTGTACAAATGACGCATTTTTGGGCCAAAAATGACAAATGACCCATTTTTAAAAATAATGTCAATTAACCCTCTACTAACACAATCGCCATACCAAATTACATAAATTGCCTTCACAAGTGCCTTGTGTTATAAGTCTTGCTTTCATCTGGTCAAACACTCTCGCTCTCGCTTTAATTTTCCTAGTTTTATGTGATTGCTCGTCAGTGTACGAATGATTCGATAATTTTCACGACTGAAGCCTAAAATCAATAATACCTAAACACAATACAATGGTGATTTTTTAAAACTCTAAACTTCATTTCAACGGTGATTATTTCCCTGGTTTTTTATGGTTTTTTGGTGAATAAATTTTTTTTGAATGGGGATTTCCAAGATGAGGCTTTTTCAAAACATAACAGATTTTTCAGAACGGTGTTTCATTCTTTGAGTTTGTTTCATTATTTTTTATATGTTATTTCTGGAAAGGTGGGAATTGAGCATTACAAAATTTTATATTGGGAGAGAGAGGGCGAGAGATAGAACGAGAGTGAGAGAGAGCAAGAGGAAGAGAGAAAGCAAGAGTAAGAGAGAGAGATTAAGAGAGAGAGCGAGATTAAGAGAGAGTGAGATTAAGAGAGAAAGTGAGATTAAGAGAGAAGGTGAGATTACGAGAGAGCGAGATTAAAAGAGAGAGCAAGATTAAGAGAGAGAACGAGATTAAGAGAGAGATTCAATTGCTTGTACAACTTAATGACAAATGTTCTCTTTCTTTATAGGATGACAGAAAAGTGTCTACTTATTCGATATGGAGGTGATTAGGATGAGAATGAAAGTTTGTATATTGGGAGAGAGTTGACAGGAATCATTGTGCCTGTTAAGTGTGAAGAACTTAAATCTCACATTTACAGTGTTGCAAATGTCAGTTCTTTAATCTTATAATGAGAGTTAAATATAAGCTTGAATATGAAGCCCCTCCACAATGCATAAGGAATGATGATGATGTTCACTTCCTTCTTTTCCGAGAAGAGCTTAGTAGACTTTAGTTATTTGTAACGCTAAAATCGAATCGAAACAAAAATATTAAAATAGGGTTTGGAAATGTGAGTTATGATGATACGACTATGGACAGACAATACGAGGAATCATATGAGTTTCGTCACGAAGAGGATGGTATTCCATTATCTACCAACACTGTACCATCAACATTATCGCTAGACAACGACCGCACTAATCCAGCAAGATTGAATTTAATGAATTATGGTGATACAAAATTGGGCGGTACTTCAGTTGTTGGTAATGAGAGATCATCTAGACATGATTATATGGATTGTGGTCATCCAGAGCAACGTTGTGGTCCTTCAGTGGATGTTAATGAGCAACTAACATGATTGAATGAAATAGATCGTGATCATAGAGATATGTGTTATTCTACAACAGCTTAAATGGTTCCACCATATGTGTCTTCAAGTCATAGTGGAGAGTTGATTATCCCTGGTACCTCTTCATCTGGGACAGACGTTGAAGTTGGTCAATTATTTTTGAGTAAAAAGGACTTGAAAATGCGAGTATCTATTTTGTCCATCAACAAAAATTTTGAATTTAGGGTCAGGATGTCAACCAAATTTTTGTTCACTGTCAAACGTATTGAGGAGACTTGTAAGTGGAGCCTTCATGCAGTGAAAATGGAAGGGTCTGATATATTCAAGATCACAAAGTACTACAGTTCGGACACATGTTCCATTAGAATTCTCAATCACGAACGTAGATAAGCAACTGCTATGGTTGTTGGTCAGTTGATTAAAGATAAGTTTACAAGCATAGGACGTATTTATAAAACTTTCATATCGTTGAGGATACGAGGAGAAATTATGGCATGAACATAAGTTATGATAAAGCGTGACGTGCAAGGGAAGCCGCATATGATCTCACTAGAGGTACTCCAGAATACTCATACTCCATACTACATGCTTATAGGGAAGTGTTAAAAATAGAGAATCCAGATACAGTGTTTGAGATCGAACTTAAAAAAAAATGTGCATTTCAAATATATGTTTATGGCATTAGGGCCTTGTATTAGAGGTTTCGCAAGCTGTCGACTTGTGATAATTGTTGATGGGTCGCACTTGAAAGGAAAGTACAAAGAGACCATGTTGGTTGCATTTTCTATGGACGGGAACAATCAATTGTACCCACTAGCATATGCAATAGTGGACCATGAAACCGATCGATCATGGAAATGGTTTATATCGAATTTGAAATGCAGTATCAGAGAACTCGATAATCTGGTGTTTGTGTCTGATTGGATGAAATTCACTTTTATAGGGAAACGCAAGAGAGACAGAAAGTGGAGGACAGAGTTGACAGGTGTCAACTATAGGTGGTGTTTGGGCTGTACATGGATCTGAAAGGGCATCTCGGGCCACCCAAACACTCAAGTGGTTTAGCTTCCCATAACGACTTTTCCTCTTCCAACTCATGGGCCTATGTTGGCCTGATTCTAATGTCTCTACACTAGAATCGCCCCCTCCCCTCCTCTCCTCAAAAAGTTAGAAGTCCACAAGGTTGGTTTTTAAACAATCATCAGCATGCAAGTTAAAATATCATGAAAAAAAACTTAAAATCTCATTGCTAAACAAGAATTGATATAGGGATTAAAACAAACCCATGGTATGCATAACACAAGGAAAAGTAAAGTAAAAGAGAGGAAGCATCCCTAGAATATATGTCTGTATGCAGGTAGGGACACTTCAACGCAAGCTTCAGACAACCTCGCGTAACTTGATAGATGTCTTGTTGTGTTCCATATTTCCTTCAAAGTATGACTTTACCCTCTGCCCATTTACCTTGAAGGTGTTCGTGCCATCCTCTGAGTGAGCTTTACAGCTCCATGAGGAAAGATTGTTTTTGTAACAAATGACCTTGACCACCTAGATTTAAGCTTTCCTGGAAATAGTCGCAAACGCGAGTTAAATAGTAAGACCTTTTGAGCAATGAAGAATGGTTTTTTCATTGTAGATATTCGCATTTTCGTATGCGTTCAGCCACCACTCATCCAGTTCATTGAGTTGTAGCTTTCGATTTTCCCCCACGACATCCAGATCTAAGTTAAGCTTTTTCACTATCCAAATGCTTCGTACTCCAATTCCAAAGATAAGTGGCAGGCTTTTCCAAATACTAAGGTATAAGGAGACGTACCTATACTCATTTTAAATGCAGTCCTATATGCCCAAACAGTTTCATCTAGTTTTTATGCCCAATCCCTTTTGGATATGTTGACAACTTTCTCCAAAATTGACTTGATCTTTCAGTTAGAGACTTCTACTTGCCCGTTCGTCTGTGGGTAGTATGCGGTAGCCACTTTGTGCCTAACATTATATTTGGCAAGTACTTTAGAAATGATGCGATTAATAAAATGTGTACCTTAATAACTTATCAACACCCTTGGTGTCCTAAAACACATGAAAATGTACTTGGTCAGAAATTTAGAAACAGTTCTCGCATCATTCCTCACATAGGAAACTGCCTCGACCCACTTAGACACATAACCCACTACTACTAAAATGTACTGCTGACCATAAGATGGAGGAAAAGGCCCTATGAAGTCAATGCCCGAAACATCGAAAAGTTTAACTTCGAGTATGTTGCTGAGATGTTGCCTGTGTATTGACATGGGTCACACTTGAGAACATATTCCCTTATGTCTTTAAATATAGTGGGCCAAAAGTAACCACTCTAGAGAACTTTTGTAGCTATCTTCTGTCCTCCAAAATGACCTCCATAAGGAGAATTGTGGCATTCAGATAAGATGCATTACACTTCGATCTTGGGGACACATCGACGCATAATGGAATCTAGGCCTTGCTTGTGGAGAAACGGTTCATCCTAAAAGTAAAACTTGCAATCATGCACAAGTTGTTTCCTTTGCTGGGAATTTAAGTCTTATGGAAACTTTTCATGGTGAGGTAATTAACAATGTCGGTGTACCATGACTCATTATCTTCAACCTTAAGCAGGCACTCATCAGGGAATGCGTCTTCAATTTCAACCTGGCCTAGTTACATCTCTTTATTCTTCAATCTCGATGGGTAGTCAGCCACCTGATTCTCAGTACTTTTTCTATCTTTGGTTTCTAAATCAAATTCCTGTAGCAGTTGTTGGGATTGGTGTCCTAATTGTCCCAGCTACATCTCTTTATTCTTCAATCTCGATAGGTACTCTTTATTGTATTGTGATAACAGCGGGGCTGTGGCAAATCCGAAGGAACCTTAGAGTCATCGTAAAGGCAAGCATATCGAACGAAAATATCACCTGATCAGGGAGATTGTGGCATCGTAGTGATGTGATAGTCACAAAGATCGCATCGGAGTACAACGTTGCTAATCGTTTACAAAGGCTCTCACGACTAAAATGTTCGAGGGTCATCTGGAAAGTCTGGGTCTACAGGACATGCGACATCTTGTCTAGGGAAAGTGGGAGATGATACTGGGTATAGAGTATGCCCTAGTTTATTGTATATTGTACTTGTAATCTTTCATGTATTGTACATTAGTCTCTCTAGGCATTAGGACAAGTGGGAGATTGTTGAGTTTGGTGTCCTAATTCTCCCGAAGTCTCGTAGTTTGTAAATTGTACACATTGTTATGAATAAGCTAAGAGTTATTTTATTTGGCATTTACTCATATCCAATAAACAAAGCTCCATGGGTATTGTATGTAAACTTAAGCATGTATATGAGATATACAAGTGGATCATCCCTTAACTAACTGATAACCTAAAAAGGTTTGTAGTATAAGGATTAAGGAGGGATACCTGATCTTGGTGACACTACGGATACGACTCACTTTGTAGAGGTTTACAAGTGTTGTGAACTACTACAGATGGTAGATCCTGACCATTCATGTGGAGACATGCGAACAGGGGTGTCCTATAGAAAGAGTTTGTATAAAACCGGACCACGAGATGATTCGTCTCTTTATATAATGTCGTTGATACTTGAGACTTTTTCTCACCTAAACGACCATAGGTGACATGACCTCAATCTTGAGTGTTTTGGGAACTCCTGCCTTTGAAGGTGGTTCTTTGATTAGTATAGGTGATAGTGGCTTGATTGCCAACTCAACAAGCCTACCTATTTGGGGATTTGTCTGATTTAGGAGCTGGAAACTCAGTTACACAGGATGGAATTCACTCCTTCGCCGAAGTAGGGGTAAGTAGATAGTGGAGTGCCTGGCAGTTAACGGATGGTGAATCCTGTGACTAAAGAGTTTAATTAGTTATTCACGTACTGTTGGATCTTCAAACTATAGGTCCATAAGGTCCCCTTGGTAGCTCAATGGATTCAAGTTGAGAATCAATTTTGGAGGTTGATTTGAAATGTTCAAATTGACAAGAGGAAATTTGATTATATATGATATGATCAGTGTGATATATGAGATACATCAAGCGAAGGATTAATGTAAATGAGATTTACATTAAGTACCATAAAAATAGAAAAATAACTATGGTTTATATGTTTCATGAGATGAAATATTAAAACTATAGGTTATAAATATAATATAGTAAGTTGGTTATCATATATATTTATAATAATATTAATTATTGAAAAATTATATCTTTTTCTCTAATAACCGATTGAGTGGGAGGTTATTGGTGGTTTTATGGTAACCGTGAGATAAAAGGAAAAATATTTTCCTAAATTTAGTAGAGTTATTATTCTCGGAAAGAACTCACGGTTTGCTATCAAGTGAATAGGTTTTCACTAAACGATAGCTAAAAGAGAGACTAAACAATCGTGGAGTGACACTATACAATAGTTCACTCAACTTGTTGTAGCTAAACGATCGTAGGACATTTGCTATATGATAGATTGTCTTCTTCTACACGATTGAGCATTTGTCTATACGATAGACTCTTGTCATCTCCCACTTGCTCAATCGTCTACACGATTGTTATTCTTCCGGTCTCTTCCTTTAACCAAGTCCATACAGTACCCATACTTTTGGATTCTCACATCGAGAATATCAAGGTAGCCATTTGTAGGAATGATCATAGCAGCAGAAACACAAGGATCATCTAGGTACTCAAATTCACTACTTTTGGCAAAATATAAAGCATGCTTTGCAGAAAAAAATGAGTTTCAAGACATACCTTTTGTAGAACTTCTTCAAAGCTTCTTCACCAACTGCTATCTTCTTCAAATCTTGTTGTAGACCACCTCAAAATCATCCCCACTATTCTCTTGATGTTCTAGATTGAGTTATGGGACTCAACACAAGCTTGAAACAAGGGTAGAAGGAGAAATGCTCACTACAGAAAATCAGTTGAAGAACTCTTTTTTCAAACCAGTTTTTCTCTCAAAATCTCTATAGATTGCATGCCCGATTTTCACTCCAATATTTTCATTATATTGCAGATCAACATGCAAAGAAAAGAGTTGCATGAATTGCAGCTCATGCTTGGAGAAGAAAAGGCCAAGATAATGACAGTTGAGTGAGCTACTTAGGTGATGGATAATGGAAAAACTTCTTTTTCCATTTTGTGTGTATTGTTTTCCAATTTTCCAATTTTATCTAAAAATAAAAATTTGATTTTATAAAATCTATTTTGATTTGAAAATGAAAACTTAATTAATTTCATAAATCAATTATTAAATAAAACTTAATTAATTTAATATCAAATATTAAATTAATGTTAACACATATCCATCTTTATATATTTAAATCATATTTAAATATATAAATTCTCCTATTCCATTTAATTCTAAAATTAAACATGTAATTATATCTTAGATAATTACTAATTCCCTTAATTCTAATTTCAACATTTCAAATTAACTTATCACGCTATTCTAGAGCTAGTCCGTTATGAGCTAGTAGGAAGAGCTCGCGGACCTACAGATCATGGGCTCCAACAATCCGAGATTAATTTTGTAAACTCATTAGACCAAATTAATCCCCATTCGTTAACTAATGAGTCACTCCACTAAAGCCCATAGTTGCACTCCCCTCACTGTAGATATATTATGTCCACATGATTTAACCATAATCAGCAAGTCCACCTTTCACAGGTTGTTCGTAATAACGGCTGGGTCAAATATCTATTTTACCCCCGAGATTACATCTTATCCTCAAGTCCCTATTGCTCTTCTAATGAACAATTGGTTTGTGATCCAATTACTAAACCAAACTCTCTCAATCCAGTGAGAGGGTGGGGCCCCTTATTCAAGACACGGATTCAATACTTGAGAGAACAACCTTTCTCTTATCCCTAAATCGGGTAGGTGTGAACTCCATCTTGCAAGGCTATGTCCCCAGATATTCATCTGGTTTTATCCCCAAAATGGTAAGCTTATTGAGTAGTGCTATTAGACTACTCTCACTGTTTGCAGATCAAAGGATAATCTCGAACAAATAGGAGTTCATAGCTAGCTCAGGATTAAGATCAAGTTAACCTAGGTTATATAGATGAAATAGTCAGTCTTAAACAGTAAAAAAGTTATAAAGTAAGAGTGACTTATTTCTTAGTCCTGATCTTCTGCAAACTTATTGCATAGGATGCCCCCACTCTTCATGTCATAACATGTACGAATTAGGATCACATCATATGTAGCACTTTACAACTCTTTGTAACAACTATAGAGTAGGCCGCATCCAATGGTGTTACTAGAATAAGGTGCCTAACCATATTCATGTACCATAGATCATTTTAACTATTTACTCGAACCTGATCCACTCTTATGTCTCCACATAAAGTTCAAGTACTCATACAATAGTCATGGTTCTTAGTTTATTGGATTTAGACTTTCATACAATTTATGAAATCAATAACAAGTTTATTGATTATAGAAATGTTTATTATTTTACAAACTGCAAGTTTTTAGGCATAAAACCCAACACCATTGTGGGTGGTGTCCTCACTTAAACTCGACTGAGTTCGAGGTTTTGGGGCCATTCGTTGGTTTCGTGATTTTGGAGATCGTTGATTTCATGTTTGCTGTTTGATCGTGCTGTGTTGCGGTCGTAGTGTTCGAGTATTTGTGTGTTGCTATCTTGGAGTAATTTCGTTTATGATCGAGGGAGTTTTAAGAATGAGTCTTCAAAGATATCTATATTTTATCCCTTTGATCTCATTGTAAAGCATGCAGTAATTTCGTGTTGTGCATGACCTATAAGTTTCAATTTCTTCTACTATAATTGTGTATGTTCAATATTGAATGGAATTTGGAACGATCATTCTACTGCTCATGAAAATTCTCATGTTTGTTTCCTTCAATTGGTATTAGAGCCAGGTTGTTCTGATATTCCAAATTTCATTTATGTTTTGAACCTTTTTACAATCGTGGTGGGTTTTTTTGCATTGCGTTTTAAATGTTGAAAGCATTTGTGGATGGCGTTGATGAATGTTTACAGGTTAATTGCCTCTGTTTAAAACTTTCTTTTGATTACAAAGTGTTAATTTGTAGGGCCCCTGTGTTTTTGGGCATAATTACAAGCATCGAGTTTGTAATTCAAAGTGTTTAGGTTTGTCAAGTCATTCGTGATAAAGTTTCGAAGCATGGAGATGCGATTCTCAGCGAGGAAGAAGACCAAGAGTTGGTCGTATCGTGTAGCCTCAGGTAAACAATCATGTAGATTTTTCTATGCGATCGCATAGTATTTACTAAACGATCGTTTAGTTAATGCTACACAATGGGGTAAAGCGTTTGCTTTATTGCATAGCGTTGGTTGCCCGATCACATGGACGCTGAAGGTAGATGATTTAGTGGGAGCATTTGATGCTCATCATTTAATAAAAGACGTGCACACTAAACGATTGTGTAGTTAGCATGCCTCATCGCATAGTTACTGACTACACGATCACGTGGTATACGATACTTTGACGCTCGCTCAATGATCGTTTAGACGATTGTGCTTCACCGCATCGTTGTCGTTTAGACGATCGTTTAAGGTTTGCATTATGCGTTGTGCGTTGCACGATCACATACCTCATGCTTCATCGCATAGTAAAGGTACATGATCGTTGCTAAATGATCATTTAGCTCTGGAAGTGTTGGTAACGATTGAGTAAAGCATTTACTCTTTCGTATAGATGATCGAAAGGAAATTTGGTACACGATCATTGGAGATGCGGACTTCGACTGGACTGTTCAAGACTCGGTTCGACTGTTTGAACCAGAGGCTCTTTGCTTTTGTAATAGTTAGCTTTTGTTTTTGAGGATTTGAGGCTAATTATTTCGGTTCATCAACTTTTGTTTAATATACATGAGATGTATGTGGTTTATATGGCATGATGTTTAACATATAGATTTGAAACCCACCTTAGGTTGTGCAATTATTCATGCATCATGTATTATAAGTATTATAATATGGCATGATGAAATTACAAGAAGGCATGCACATGCATCATGAAAATATAAGAATTATATTTATGCATGCAGTAAGCATATTAATGCATCATCTTTATATTATAAGAGTTATAGTATAAGGGTGAATGGAAGCATGTTTGCTTGGTTCGTTGTTGTTTTGTATAAGAGTTATATAAAAGTAGAAATGAATGAATGATGCATGGAGCATGACACTTAGGCTGTTTGTAATTGTTATGAATGTTGGGTTTTATGTCCTAAAACTCGTGGTTTGTGAACAATAGAACTTATTATGAGAATTCAATAAGCTGTTATTGAATATATGTTTTTCTTATTAGAAATCCAATAAACCTAAAATTCCTTTGACTATTACATGAGTACTTGAACTTTATGTGGAGACATAAAAGTGGATAAGGTTCGAGTAAATAGTCAAAATGATCTATAGTATATGAATAAGGTTGGGTACCTTATTCTGGTAACACTATTGGATGCGGCCAACTCTATAGTTGTTACAAATAATTGTAAAGTGCTACAAACGAAGTGATCCTTGTAAAATGCTACAAATGAAGTGATCCTAATTTGTGCATGTTATGACATGAGGAGTGGGGGCGTCCTTGTGCAAAAGGGTTTGTACAAGATCGAACCACGAAATTAGTCACTCTTACTTTATTAAGTTGTTAACTGTTTAAGACTGACTATTTCAAAACGATGACCTAGATAACTTGACCTTAATCCTGAGCTAACTATGAACTCTTGTTTATTCGGGATTATCCTTAGATTTGTATAGGTGAGGGTTGGCTCAACAGCGGTAGCTCAATAAATGCCCATTTCAGGGGTAACAGGAAAGATAGTTGGGGAGATAAGGTGTAAGAAGGAATTCACTCCTACCCGCTGTTAGGGATAGTAGAGAGGTTGTTCTAAGTGTTGATTCTAGGTCTTGAACAAGAGGCCCTACCCTCTCATTGGCCTAAGAGGGACTCAGTTTGTTGATTGGATCACAAATCAATTGTTCATTAGAGGATCAGTGGGACTTAAGGAACAAAAGGTATTCTCAAGGGTAAAACAGAGATTTGACCCAGCCGTTATTACGAACAACCTGTGAAGGGTTAACTTACTAATCATGGTTATATCGATTGGACATAATATATCTACAGTGAGGGGAGTTTAACTATGGGCTTTATTGGAGTGACCCATTAGATAAGGAATGAGGGTTAATTCGGTCTAATGAGTTTAGTCAAATTAATCTCGAATCGCTGAAGCCCATGATCTGTAGGTCCGCGAGGTCCCCCTACTAGCTCGTAAATGGATAAGCTTTAGAGTAGCATGATAAGCTAATTTGAAATGTTCAAATTAGAATTAAAGGAATTAGTAATTATATGATATATAATTACACGTTTAATTTTAAGAATTAAACAGAATTGGATAATTAATATTTAAATATGATTTAAATATATGAAGGTGGTTTTGTGAAAAATTAATTTAATATTTGATATTAAATTAATTAGAATTATTTAAATTGTTTAAATAGTTATTTATTAATTTTATTAAGAAAAATTAATTTATGAAATTAATTTTGTAAAATTAATAATATTTTCAATTTTATAAATCAAATTGATATTTGAAATCAATTTGATAAAAATTTAAAAAGATGAAAAACACAAATTGGATTAGTTGGTTTTTTACATTATCTTCATAGTTGCTCACACAAAACCCATCAACTTTAGGCTTCAATTACTCCAAGCATGAGTAGCATCTCATGCAGCCATCTTCTTTGTATGATAGTCTACAATATATTGAGAAGATTGAAGTGGATATGAGGCATGCAATCTGTAGAATTTTTGCTGAAAAATTCATGGTGAAGAAGAAGTTCTTCAAGTGGGTTGCTTCTGTGAGTTATTCTCCAAGTTCCCTTAATTCAAGCTTATTTTGAGTCCCACAACTCAATCTAGACTCCAAGAGAATAGTGGGAAAGATCTTGAGGTGGTCTACAACAAGATTTGAAGAAGTTTGCAGCTAGAAATCGAGATTTCAAAAGTTCTACAAAGGTATAACTTGAAACCCATTTATTTCTGCAATAGCATGCTTTAGTTTCTGCCAATATTAATAAATTAGAGTGCTTAATGATCCTGGTTGCTTCCGCTGCTTGTTGATACAATCCAACAATGAATGCCTTGTATGTGTTTGCTTTATGTTGTAGATGGTTTTGGTTGTTTCTATTATAAGCGTTATAATAGAAATTAGAATTAAAATCGATAAGAAAAAGTTGTATGCAGACTTAGGCAAACTCGTGTTTTAAAATTGGATTGAGATAGACCTAAGTTCAAGGTTCTAATGGGATTAGCAAACTAATTTAATCTTTTTAAATCGGTTTAATAGCATTAAATTGATTGGCATAAAAGATTAAAATTGTATTAAATCTATCTATAAGGGACCTTTTGTCTAGGGGGGGTCTTTCTAGGTGGGGTACTTAAGCTGACGAAAACGGAACATCCCTACCTGGGAACCTACCTAGAAAGGTGATTAGATAGATTTTCTGCAAGCATGCGACAGTTGGTCAAAGACTCCGTTAAAGAGTTTAATGGATGATGATCAAAAGTTGTTCAACTATCTAAGGTAAAAGCTACTCTTGGGAAAACTTAAAAAGTCACTTAGTTAAAATTCATAGCTGTGTTTTTTCTAAGTAAACTAAACCCTAGGTTATAAAATACTCAGTGGGAGGAAGAGATGTATATGATATTTCAATGATTCCACTCACGTTTCTCCCCGAATGTTCACGCCATGAGATTCATGATTGGCCTCGTGGTGCCTTTGGAGCATCCCCCTTCGGATGGTGTTTGCCTGAGTCAATATCAAGGTGGACGGAGAGAGTATTTATAGTAAATGGGTGAAGGGTGTGTGTCAACGTGTCCTATGGTCTTCTTCATTGATTCGCACTGTGAGATCATTCTTGCACTCCCTTGTGGTGCTCTGGGTGTGTCCCCCATTGGATGGGTTTTATGCAGTTGGTCAATATCAAGGTGAACTCTAGAAATAGATAGGGTCACTTTAGTTTTTGCCCCAATCGGATTTTTTCCCTTCAGATTGGCTGCTTGGGGCGGAACTATAGGGCCTAAAATGGCGGGTCACACTTATGGGAAATTATTAAGTAAGTTAATGATTTCTTGACCAAATCAATGATGGCTAGTCGTTATCGGAGCAAGAGTTGTTCTGGTATTAATGGCTTGTTGAGAATGTCTCAATTCAAAGGAGGGATAAGTTTACCTAAACCTTTGAAGCGTCATTGCGAAACTAGATGTTACACGGGATTCATGTTAGTTTTGCTAAACCGTATTGGATGTTGTATGTTTTTTCAAACGAGTATTTGCTTAAAACCTAAAGTAGGTCAATGTGTTTTTGTTTTCAGCAACATGTTTGTTTTTCCATTAAATGCATCTAGTTTGACCGATTTCATACAGTGGATAGAGTCTTGTAAAACATATTTCGTGGTAAACGACCTCGAATTTGTCATGGTTGAGGAGTGTCCTCAAGTTCCGACCCTTGATGCACTGTGAAGTGGCCCTGATGTATATGAGGTCTGGATGAAGGCTAATTCATTGGCCCGACTTCACATATTGGTTGGCATACCTGATGCTTTGGCCAAAAGGGTTGAGTACATGGTCATTGCACGTGAGATCATGGACTCGTTGCAAGAATTGTTTGAACTTCAGTTCTTACTTTTTGAGCAAAAAGGGATGGATGACAATACCAGTAGTGTCAATTCTCAAGTTAATCTCCAGGAAGAGAAAGCAAGTGTTGTCGACTCTGTTGAAGTTCATCAATGAGAAGTGTTCTCTTACATTGAACTTGGAGCTTATTTAGGTTTTGATACTGATCCCACTACTCTCCAAAAGAGGAGGAAGTCTACAAATAGTAAATGTGATTTATTTGTCTTGGAGACGTGTTTAGTAGAGAATGATGATTCTGCTTGGATCCTTGATTCGGGTGCTACTAATCACGTCAGTTCCTCTTACCAAGGATTTAGTTCCTGGCAAACGTTGCCACAGGGAGAGATGACTCTTCGAATTGGTACTGATGAGGTTGTTTCAGCTGTTGCTGTAGGCAGGCTGAAGTTATTTTTGGACAAGAAACGTTATCTGTTACTGGATAATGTTTTTTTAGTTCCTCATATCAAGAGAAACTTAATCTCAGTTTCTTGTCTCATTGAAAAAGGTTTGGAGAAGATAGCAGCTGGTGAAAAAGGAGATTGGTTTTGGTTCAGTGGAAAGTAACTTATATGTACTAAGGCCGTTAGTCATAAAAGCCTTGTTTAATACTGAAATGTTCAATATGACAACAACAGCTAAAAGACCAAAGGTTTCTCCTAAAGAAAATCCCCATCTTTGGCATCTAAGGTTAGGTCATATCAATCTTAATAGAATTGAGCAGTTGGTGAAATGTGGACTTCTAAAGAGTTTAGAAGAAAACTCTATGCCGGTGTGTGAATCATGCCTTGAAGGCAAGATGACCAAATGACCTTTTACTGGAAAAGGTTACAAAGCCAAGTAAGCCTTGGAGCTTGTACATTCAGATCTCTGTGGTCCAATGAGTGTTAGGGCTCGAGGTGGGTATGAATATTTCATCTCTTTCATAGATGATTATTCAAGGTACGAATATCTCAACCTAATGCAACGTAAGTTTGAAGCCCTTGACAAGTTCAAGAAGTATACGGCTGAAGTTGAAAACTTGTTAAGTAAGAAGATAAAAACACTACGATCTGATTGTGGTGGAGAGTATATGGACCTCAAATTCTAGAACTATATGATAGAACATGGAATTATGTCCCAACTATCGACCTCAGGTACACCTCAGCAGAATGGTGTATCAGAAAAGAGAAACAAAACCTTGTTAGACATGGTTCGGTCTATGATGAGTTATGCTCATCTTCCAGACTCGTTTTGGGATTTTGCAGTGGAGATTGCATGCTACATTTTGAACAACGTTCCCTCAAAAAGTGTTTCTAAAACACCTTTTGAGTTGTGGAGAGGCCATAAAAGTAGTTTACGCCACTTCAGGATTTGGAGATGTCTAGCCCAAGTGCTCCCGAAAAAGTTGAAACCACGTTTGAAAGTTTGCCTCTTTGTAGGCTACCCTAGGGAAACGAGGGGTGGATATTTCTATGATCTGAGTGAGAATAAAGTCTTTGTTTCTACAAATGCTATCTTCTTGGAAGAAGACCACATCCGGGATCATAAGCCACGAAGTAAGCTTGTTTTACGGGAGATTTCTAGTGAGACTGAGATTACTGGGGGTTCAACAAGAGTTGTTGAACAGACTGACAGATCAACAAGAGTTGTTGAGGTAGGTACATTTAGTCAACCAGCTCAAGAGTTGAGACTGCCTCGACGTAGTGGGAGGGTTATGAACCCACCGGATTGCTACATGGGTTTGATTGAAGCCCAGAACGTCATTTTTAATGATGGGGACGAGGATCCATTGTCTTTTAAGCAAGCAATGGAGGTTGTTGACAAGGATGAGTGGATTTAGGCCATGAACCAGGAAATGGAGTCTGTGTACTTCAATAACATGTAGGAGCTTGTGGATTAACCTGATAGGGTAAAACTTATAGGGTGTAAGTGGATCTACAAGAAAAAATGAGGTGTAGATGGAAAGGTGCAAACCTTTAAGACTAGACTCGTGGCAAAGGGTTATACCCAGTTCTAGGGAATTGACTATGAGGAAACTTTCTCACCTGTTGTCATGCTAAAGTCTATCAGGATACTCCTGTTCATAGCCACATTTTATGATTATGAGATATGGAAAATGGACGTCAAGACTGACTTTATTAATGGTAATCTTGAGAAGACCATCTACATGGCTCAACCAGAGGGGTTCATAGTTTCAGATCAAGACCAAAGAGTTTGCAAGCTTAATGGGTCCATTGACGGGCTGAAACAAGCATCTAGATCGTGGAACATTAGATTTGACAATGCGGTCAAATCATTTGGCTTTAATCAGAACGTTGATGAGCCTTGTGTTTACAAGAATATCATCAACAGCTCAGTAGCTTTCTTGGTACTGTATGTGGATGATATTCTACTCATTGGGAATGATGTAGGGTTTCTGACTGACATTAAGAAGTGGCTAGCTGTTTAGTTCCAAATGAAAGATTTGGGTGAGGCGTAGTATGTTCTAGGGATCTAGATCATTCGAGATCATAAGAATAAAAAGTTCACCTTGTCTCAGGCATCGTACATCGATCAAATTTTGATCAAGTACAAGATGCAAGATTCCAAGAGGGGTTTCTTACCCTTCAGGCATGGAATCGTTTTGTCTAAGGATCAATGTCCTAAGACACCTCAAGAGGTTGAGGAGATGAGACAGATTTCCTATGCTTCAACTGTTGGAAGCTTAATGTATGCAATGTTGTGTACCAGACCCGACATTTGCTATATAGTAGGGATTGTCAGTCGTTATCAATCCAATCCAAGATTAGATCATTGGACAACGGTCAAGACAATCCTCAAGTATCTTCGGAGAATAAGGGACTACATGCTTGTCTATGGAGATAAGGATTTGATCCTTATAGGATACAAAAACTCTGACTTTCAGACTGATAGAGATTCTTGTAAATCGACATCGGGGTCAGTGTTCACTCTGAATGGAGGGTTGTAATATGGGGAAGCATCAAGCAAGGATGCAACACGGACTCCACTATGGAAGCTGAATACGTAGCCCCTTGTGAAGTAGCTAAGGAGGTTGTTTGGCTGAGAAAATTTCTTACAGATTTGGAAGTTGTTCCAAATATGGATTTGTCGATCACTCTTTATTGTATTGTGATAACAGCAGGGCTGTGGCAAATCCAAGGAACCTTAGAGTCATTGTAGAGGCAAGCATATCGAACGGAAATATCACTTGATCAATGAAGAGAAGTGGTCAATGAAGAGAAGTGGGAAGTGGTCTTTCTTTGTCGACACGTTCAGCTTTTTGTAGTCCATACAAATACGCCACCCAGTAATAGTTCTAGATGGGATCAATTCGTTGTTGTTGTTGACTACTACAGTTTGTGCCACCTTTCTTTAGTACGCATTGAAATGGGTTCACCCAACTACTGTCAGAAATAGGGTAGATCACCCCTTCGTCGAGCCATTTAATGATTTCCTTCTTTACCACTTCTTTCATTATGGGGTTGAGCCTACGTTGGGGCTTAATCGATCAAATATTCCCTTCCTCCAATCTAATTTTATGCATACAATAAGTTAGGTTTATTCCTCGAATATCAACCAACGTCCATCCGATTTCTCATGTATGCTTTTTCAATATTTGCAAAAGAAGTTATTCGTTAGATTGAGAAAATGTAGCTGAAATTATGACAGGTAAAATGTTATTATTCCCAAGAAAAACATATTTTAAGTGATCTTGAAGAGGTTTGAGCTCAAACATTGGGTGCTCTTTCAGAGATGAGAGCGTTGGTTTAGTCTGCCACTCATTCAAATTTAGCGACTTGAACCTCCATGTAAACTCAATGCATGGACCTTACAGACTTGGTCCATTTCTTGTTCCTCTTCCTCAGGCAGTTGAATTGAATCAATAGGTTGAAAAGGCTCTGCATCGTCCGGGAACTTTAATGCATTTAACACGTTGAATTTTACTTTTTGATTGTCCACACGCATTGTGAGTTCCCCCTTGTGCACATCAATCAAAACTTTTTCGATGGCTAAGAACGGGCGTCCAAGAATGATTGGAACATCCTTATCAACTTCATATTCTAACATGATAAAATCTATCAAAAATATGAACTTGTCAACCTTCACTAAAACATCCTCAATCTTTCCTTATGAACACGTGATTGATCTATCAGCGAGTTGAAGCGTTACCATGGTAGGCCTTGCTTCACCGATTCCACATTTCTTAAAAGTAAATAAGGGTATGAGATTGATACTGGCTCTTAAATCAAACAACGTGTGCCCCATGTCTATTCCACCTATCGAGCAAGGGATAGTGAAACTGTCTGGATCTCTCTGTTTTTTAAGGATTTTATTGTGGATCAATGCATCGTATTCCTGTCGTATTCCGTCGTATTCTTTTTCAAAACATCCTTTAAAAACTTTACATAACTAGGCATTTGCGCCAATGCCTCGATGAAAGGGATATTGATATGTAATTGTTTAAAAATCTAAATGAAACATTTGAACTGCTTCTCGTCATTCTTTTTCTACAAGCGTCGGGGAAATGGTGCATTTAGATGCACCTCTAGTTCCCCTGCATTAGAAGTGCTCGGTTGAGAATGACTGACAAAGCTAGGTGCTTTTTCTTGTTGCTCTCTTTCAAATGTCGTAATTGTTTGCATTGTGTTTTCAGATGTTGAAGGATGGAGGTCTTTTCTTAGGTTTCTCTTCTCTTCTATCAAAGGTCTACCACTGCATAATATCACTGCATGACATTGCTCCTTGCCATCATTACTTCCTGGTGCTTCAATATTACTAGGCAATACTCCATGCGACTAATTCTTCAGCTCGCTAGCAATCTGCCCAACTTGCATCTCCAAGTTTCTGATTGATGATGCTTGGATTTTCAGCAATACATGGTTTTGAACTATGTATTCTTTCAACAAGTTTTCAAGCGAAGATGATGAGCTCAACGCATTACCCTCTGTTAAAACATGCTGAGGCTGCTATCACGAATCTAGGCGGCGGCCCCTGCCCATGCTGCTGATGCGTTCCAAGATGATGCTAATGCTACTTGTGACTTCCCCAAGAAAAATTAGGATGATTTTTCCATCCAGGGTTGCAAGTGTTTGAAAAAGGGTTGTTCTTTATGAAGTAGACTAACTGTAGATTCTGTGGGCAATCATTATAGGAGTGTGGCTCTCCACAACCCACACAGTTGGCCATGGGTTGTGTGAATGTGTCTACCTTCTGCACACTCTGCGTTTGTGTTGCATTACTCGTCGTTAGATTTTTCAACATGTTAGTCATCATAGCTACTTTTGTTGATAGAGTGGCTACTGCGTTGGTGTCAATAGCACTCTGTGAACGCTGCCTACTGTTTGTTCTAGAATCGTAGACATCATCAACCCATTCCATGTTATGCTTGACAATTAGATCTAAAATTTCCTTGGCTTCATTATATGATTTATCCATAATGTCACATGCGGTGACTGCTTCTGCTGCCATTTGGGAAGGTCTATTTAATCCTCCATAAAAAGTTTCCATTTGTAAAGTCAGAGGTAATCCATGATTAGGACAATTTTTACCAACCGTTTGAATCTTTCCCACGTGACGCTAAGTGTTTCAAACTCTCCTTGTTTGAAATTCATGATCTCCCAATGCCTCCTTGCATTGATAGTGAGAGGAAAATACTTCTACATGAATTTCTCCACCAACTTATCCCATGTTGTTATCTCACCTGGCTTTAAAGAGCTCACCCATTGTTTGGCGTCATCACGGAGTGAGTAGGGGAACAAAGATAGTCTGATAGCATCTAGAATGATTTTAGGAATCATGAATGAGTTGTAGGTTTCTAAGAAGCGTTTTATATGGGCATGGGATTCTCTCCGCGGGTACTTCCAAATTGCCCTGCTGTCTGCAACATTTGAAGCATAACTGATTTTATTTCGAACCTCGTTTCGTCAAGCATTGGGTAGATGATCCCTGGTGAAAAGTCATATAGTACTGGTGATGCATACTCAAGCATTGGATGCGTGCTATTGTTCACCATTAGGATTGGATTCAGAGCAACATTTGCTAGTTGTTGAGCCAAGTTCGGATTCATCTGATCGTCTACCATCTGTTGTTGTTATTGTTGTCGCCTTAACCTTCATTGGTGATTCGATCTTTTTCTTCGTCTGAAGGTTCTTTCAATTTATGGGTCATATATGAGTTCAGGAGTACTTTCCCTGCTCATAAAGTGTTCACAAGTTTATGTTTAACTTGTAATACTCCTTTGATTGAAAGTTTTTGCAAAAGATACAAAAGCCAAATTCTGGTTAGCTTAGTTACGCAAAAAAACTTGTTTGCCTCGTGATTTTGATTCTAAATGTGCTTAAAATGATGGAGGAGAATGATGATGAATGAATATGATGAATGGAGATGGATGATGGAATGATTTCTCTTTTGTTAAAAACTCAGGCGGTACGTTGGTAGTGGATGTGTGAACCCTTGTGAATGCGTACAAGTTCTCTCAAGTCAAACCCAAGTATAAATCTAATTTAAGTTTCCTGGTAAGTCCAAGGTCGAACACAGAGACTCTATAGTGCTTCTGACGTAGACCTTGTTTTTGGATCTAATACAAATGTTTCCTAATTAACTTGAGAAATGTTGGTTATTTACATTGAGCTAATGTCATACATGCAAGAAGAAATAGGAGTTCAGAAGGAGAAAGGGATTTATGGATGAATGGTTCTAAGTGTAAGCAGTATGCGTTGATTTCCTGGTAAGTTTAGCAAGCCTATGTGAGTGCAATGAAGATGAGATGAAGATGATACAGATGCTTGGTTACAGTCTAAATGTATGTGTTATGCATTGGAAATTTTATTCTTTAGTTCATGCTAATGTCAGCATCTTTCGATGCAAAAGCCACATGTAATCCCATCTCTCAGGTGCATGTGTTAGGGGTGTACATAGTCCGGGTTTGGTCAGTTTGGAAGAATTTTGTGGACCAACCCAAAAAATTTGGGTTGGCTAATAATGAACCCTATCGATTCATTTTTGAAGGGTCAACCCAACCT
Source organism: Benincasa hispida (assembly GCF_009727055.1). Lineage (NCBI taxonomy): Eukaryota > Viridiplantae > Streptophyta > Magnoliopsida > Cucurbitales > Cucurbitaceae > Benincasa > Benincasa hispida. Next base: position 27,928,715 of record NC_052359.1, read on the forward strand.
AACCCAACCCAAAATTTCCAGGTTGGGTCGAGTTGGGTTACCGGTTTTTGTGAGGCCGATTCTACAAGAGGGGAGGTCGGATCTACGAGAAGGGGAGGCGGTGACTCGTGAGGTCGGATCTACGAGAGGGGAAGCGGTGACTCGTGAGGTTGGATCTATGAGAGGGCAAGGGTTTTCATTCGGAGGGACGAGCATGATGGACGACAGGAGGGACCGAGGGCGAGGGCGAGGGCGAGGGTTTTCGTTGGGTTTCTTTGTCAGACTGCGGCGGATGCGAGAGGGCGAGGGTGACTACGACGGATGCGAGAGGGCAAGGGGTTTCTTTTCATTGGGTTTCTTTATTGAACTGCGGCGGATGCAATCAGCAATCACGACTCATAAGGGCTGTCTCTTATACACATCTAGATGTGTATAAGAGACAGCCTTTCACATGGAGTAAACGTGACTTTAGTATATAAATATCGATTTGTAACGATTTCATCATTCTACTTTTAAATTTTTAATAATTTTTAACCCAACCCAACCCAAAATAAAATCTAACTCAACCCAACCCTATCGGTTTGGGTTGGGCAGTCCGGGTTGGTTGATTTGCTCACATATTTTACACTTCACTTCCATTTACCATTTCATTTCATTTTAATAATTTTTAATAATTTTTAACCCAACCCAAACCGTAATTACTTTAATCAACTCTATCCTAGATTGTAAAAGATGTGAGCAACCCTTATGGTTTGGGTTGGTCATGAAGAATAGGCAAAAGATGTGAGCAACTCTATCCTAGACTTATTGCACGCCCTGACTTAATGCATTTGATAGTTAAATTGCTCTTTTGAGTGACTTAACTACTTAATTACTTTAATCAATTGATCAGGGAAACTTAAGCAACAGATTTCATGCTCTCATTAAATCAGAAAATTTTACAAACACATACAATTTCGAAGGTAAACAGATAGAGAAGTGATAAATGGTCAAATTTAAGATTGAATTAAAGATAACCAATGTTTATACAAACAATCTCAACTTAATGAAATGAAATGGTAAATGGAAGTGAAGTGTGAAAAGTAGAAGTCAAGCCAGTGAGTTCAATCTCTTGTCCTCTTTGGCTTGTCTTTTTATGTTTGCTACAAACAACATGGTAGGGGAGTTGAAGAAGATATCTCTCTCAAGCTTCTCTCCAACGATACCTCTTAATCAACGGTTAAATGGTATCTTCCCCCCTATTACTTGCTTGCAAACAGTAGATTATATCTACTGGTGCTCAAAGAAAAGCTTTTACTGGCTGGCTTTAAAATTTTCTAACTCTAATTCTGAAGGTGGTTTCTTCATATATAGGAAAATCTCAATAACTTGGTTATTTGACCTGCATAAAATTCCATACTCTGGAGCAGCCACCCACCACTTTTGAAATGTTCATACACCGCCAGTCAAATACCAATGCCTCAAGTGGTGATTTGACAGGAAATGCATGAGCCAATGTATCCTTCATGCATCGAATATTCTCAGACGCATACCCCTTGTGTTGGCCTTAGCTGCAACATTTAGTAAATTTATTTGATTCCAGCATTTAGATGCATTAGTGAAGCAACTTTTTACTTTAAAAAAAGATACTTGTTAGAGTAAACATGCAAAACACAGAAGCTAACAGAATCATTAAGCACTCTAATTACATTAATTTAAGTGAGTTTGTATACCTTTGATGATTTCCACTTAATCCTTGCAATCGCCACGAAATTGACCTTCAATCTCTTCAGTAGACTACCAAGAGTATCTTCTCTACTAATCTCAACTTTGGACTGAGTGGTGGTACTCTTAATTGAGATGGAACTGGAAGTGGTTTGGAGAGGGTTTGAGAGAAGAAAAAATTTCAACAGAATTTTCTCTAAAATTCTATTGCATGTCATGTAAAACTGATTAATTCTCAGCCCTTTAATCTGATTAAGCTTGCAAACACTTGAATAAGCAGTTGATTAACACTTCAAAGAGCATTATACAAGTGGGCTAGGTGTTAATTTGTAGATAAATCCACTAGGAAAATGAATTTAGGGTAAATCCACTTACTTCAAATTTTCAATTTTAATTATATTTACTTTAAAACTAAATTAAATATAATTTAAATTCAATTTCAAAAATTGAATTTCTTTTAAAATTGAAATTAATTTAATTTAATTTATTAAATAATAATTTAATATAAAATATTAAATTAATAAAACACCTAATTCAAACATGAATCATATTCATGTAATCAATGTTTAAATCATTATTTAAATATATTAAACTCTCCAACTATGTTTAATTTCAATAAATTTAAACGTTAATTGTATCGAATATAATTATCCATACCCTATATTGAATTTGAACATTTCAAATTCATTCAATATTCTAATCTAAGGTTTAATCTTTTACAAGCTAGTAGAGGGACCTTATGAACCTACAAATCATGAGCTCCAACGATTTGAGATTAATTGGCTGAACTCTTTATACCGAATTAATCATTATTCGTTAACTGTCGAGACATACCACTACAGCTCAGTAGTTGCACTCTCTTCACTATAGATATACTTTTATCTACTTGATTTAACCATAATCAGTAAGTTGATCCTTCATAGGTCGTTTGTATTTACAGCTAAGTCAAAATTACTATTTTACCCCTATAAATACATCTTGCTCCTTAAGTCTCTACTGATCCTCTATTGAACAATTGGTTTATAGTTCAACTAATAATCCATATCCCTCTCTATCATGAGAGGGTGAGGCCCCTTAGTTCAAATCTAGAAATCATTACTTTAAGAGAACAACCTATCTTCTAACTCTAAGACGGGTAGGAGTGAATTTCTTCTTGCAAGACTATGTCCCCAGCTATCTATCCAGTTTTATCCCCGAAATGGGAGGCTTATTGAGCGGTGATGTTGAACCACTCTCACTTATGTAGATCAAAAGATAATCCCGAATAAATAAGAGTTCATAGTTAGCTCAAGATTAAAATCGAGTTACCTTAGGTCAGCGATTTGAAACAGTTAATTTTAACAGTAAACAGTTGTTATAAAAAAAATGATTATTTCATGGTCCGATCTTATGCAAACGTGTTTTGCATAGGATGCCCTCACTCACATGTCTTCACATGAACGATTTTGGGATCACATCGTTTGTATCAATACACAAAGTGAGTCGCATCCATAGTGTCCCTAGGATGAGGTGCCCAACCTCATCCATATACTTATAGACCTTTTTTACTATATACTAAAACTTGACCCTCTTTTATGTCTCTATATAAAGTTTAAGTATTCATAATATAGCCATGAGTTTGTTTATTGGATTTTACAATAGAATGCAATTTCAATAACACCTTGATTGAATGAAGTCTCAATAATACTTTTATTGAAAAATAGAATATGTTTAAAAATTATGAACTGCGAGTTTGAGGACATTCCCAACAATACTTGTATGAGTTTATTACATGTATGGAATTTCATGCGTTTTTTCGTTCATAATGAGTGCGTTTATATCATTAAAGATCCTAATTATTCGAACTTTGAGAGAACAATAACTTGTATTTCTACAGGTTATCAACAAGGCAAACGATGTGCGGGATGCGGGTGTGTGCGTGCGGACTAACAGGCAACTGTGCACGCATGGCGTGCATGGGCTTGACAAATGTGCACAACTGGATGCAAAACTTGGCAACTTGCCTTGACCACCTTCAGTTTCCTTCAACTTTTCCAATTTTCCCCACCTTCAATTTTTTCAAAAGCCTAGGGTCCTCTTCTTCCCTCAATTATCACTAATTTGGTTTAAGAATATTTTAATTTGCCCGAGTAAGTTGGAAGAACTAAGCTCCCCTTTTCACCCTTTATATAGCCCACGAGTCTTGTCCCCCCTTCCTAGCTCTTGCGTTGACAGCTCCTACTTAATCACTTGATTAAGTGTCAATCCCAATTTAAGCCACAATTAACTCCCCTTTGAAGTAGTTAAACCAAATTTATTTGGTTCTTAACTTACCCTATAATCCACTACATCCTACTTAGACTTAGTTAAATCTCCTCTTATTTTTCCACCTCCTACATCCAAGCCTTACTTACTTGGCACCAGTTGTCCCCCTAGCCTTCTTCCTTAAGCAATCTTAAGTGAATTCATATCCAAATAATGAGGATGTATTTATACTCCATCTCCCCACCATGCGTTGGCCTTTCCTTTTCCCTTCTCACCATGCGTTTGACACACTATTAATGTTTGGTCTCCTTTATGTTTGGCCTTTATCCAACTATTCCTCCATCTTTCTTGAGTATGCATCCAAAGTGTACTTCTTCATGCTTCCAACTCTTCTTCTTCTTCCCTTTATAGTATGCATATAAAGCTACATCCTTTTGTTCAAATGTAAATCCTTCCTAAGTCATGCGTCCAACATGTGATTGAGTTCTCCCTTTAAGTTATGCGTCCAAAAGGCCTTCCAAGGTCATCTGTTCAAGATGACTTCCTAAGGTCATGGATCCCATTTTACTTCCTATTGTCCAAGACATTCCCCTATAATGACCTAACCATGAATCCTAAGATATTTCCAAGAGAGGTTTCTTCCTTAAGTTGTGATCCAAGTACCCCTTCTCGGTTGTAGCACTCAATGCCATCTCACCCCTTGAGATGTTTCATGCTCACCTCCTTAAAGCTTGCATCCAATATTTCAACAAATGGAATTGTGTTAAACTGTTATAGGCATAAATTGCTATACACAATCCCTAAGAAGATAACTTCTCAAGGTTGATGAGTTGAGCTTTGTTCAAACTTTACTCCAACACATGCTTCGTAGGCTATACTTAGTCAATTTCTAACCCCAATATTTTATGCATCCAACTTCACATTTTCAATCTTTTCCTACTAACACAACCAATGTTACTCTTCACTCTTTTCACCTCCTAATCCCAACCCATACTATACTTTCTTTAGTAGTACTTAATCAAATTTTGTCCTCAACCGCAAGGGCAATTTTAGGCCCTTTAATCCTAGAGTTTGCTATCCAAATCGAATCAACGGGGTTGATTCAAGGTTTTAAGGCTTACAAGTTATTACCCCCTTTTGAGAATTTCGTCCTTCAAATTCAACTAATGTGGTTTAGAATTCAAAGTAAAATTATTAATCATCAAGTTTCCAATCCTTTTCCAGTAAAATTATTAATCATCAAGTTTCCAATCCTTTTCCAATAACCAAACTCTATTTATATTAATAACTTCCATGGTTCTTTACATATTATTTCCAAAGTTTCCTGGATACACAACCTATAAACAACTTAGTTCCTCAAGCATCTGGAGTTTTTCCCCTATTTCCCAGCACCTTTAGTGAATCTTCCATCTCTTGCTAAGTTACAACATACAGTCTTCCTTGTTGCTGAGATTGATCTACCACTCCCTTCTATTTTGCTCCACCTGATCCTCCTCCATTAGAACCTCTAGGCCTTGATACTTGATTAACAATTTGTGAAGTGGTTCCTTGTATTTCTTCATCCACTTGCATTATCAAGAAAATCTCCATGAACATTCAGTCCTCACCGAGACTACCTCTTATTAGTTTTATACTTGGACTTTTTAGGAGAAAACTTCTTAATTTTTCACGATTATTTGAGCACATGATACAGTGTGGAAAGACACTAAGGGAGAGGTTCGAAGACGCTTGGCCGAGAGGGAGAGAAGGGCTATGTAATTACAGTCTTTGTTGGCTGTTGTTCCGGCACTTTCTTTTCTTTGTCAAATTCCGTCTTACCATAAAATGTTGTAAGCGCCGAGGATTTTCTAAAGTCCAGCTAATTTTGTTTTGGTTTTGGTCTTTGTTTTCACAGGTGCACACTCGATTAAAGGAGTATTGCAAGTTTTCGTTGGAAAGCTGGAAACAGTATATGAGTGATGGTACACCACCTGAGTTTGATACTGACCTTGAGATCAGATGAAGGGTTAGAACAAACTGGGGAAGAAGGCAGAGAAACCGAAATATGGTTGATCCTGACGCACAAAATGCAGCCAACAATGCAGACACATAACTTAATCCTGCATTGCTAGTGCATGAACACAATATACCTATAAGAGAGTATGTGTTGCCGAATCTTTATGACTTTTCACTAGGAATCATGCGCTCAGTGTTTGATGGAACCAGGTTTGAGATGAAGTCTTTGATGCTGCAGATGATTCAGGCTGCTGTTCGGTTTGGAGGTGCCATCGGAGAAGATCCACGTGCACACTTGAAGAGCTTCATGCAGATTTGCAACACATTTGTGATTCCAGGAATTACAGCTGAAGGGATCTGATTGTCACTTTTCCTTTAAAGATGAATCTGGAAAATGGGCCTATTCACTTGAATCAGGTGAAATCACCAATTGGGAATGGATGGTAGAAAAGTTTATTCATAAATATTTCCTTCCTACAGTGAACGCACGATGCTAACGTGACATTGCAACCTTTGAACAGAAAGAAACAAAAACATTGAGTGAAGCGCGGGTCTGATTCAAGAGACTTGTTAGAAATTGCTCACACAATGATATACATGATTGCGTCTAAATGATGATCTTTTATGGTGAATTAAATCAGCCATCGCAATGTGGTAGATGCCTTAAAGGATTATTGGGCAAAACGTATACTGAAGCAAAGGCTATTTGGGATTGAATCTCAAGATACCATGATGAATGGGTCAAAGACAGTTACGAAACAAGCTTTATAGATAGACAAAAAACAAACATTGGACTAATTGAGATTGATATCGCCACTCATCTATCAGCACAAATGGGAGCAGTGAATAGTTTGCTAAAAACCATGGCGTTTAACAATGAAAACTGGCACGGAATGTCAACCAGATTAATGCGTTGAGCTAAGTTGTAGCAGCTGGTTGTGTGGAATATGGCGAACAATATTCTTATGAAATGTGCCCACAAAATTCCCGTGTCTGCTTTGTACATAACAACCCATATGGAAACACTTATAACCCAGATGGAGAAATCATCTGAATTTTTCTTGGGGAGGTAATCAACAATGGCAACCAAATAAAATGGGAGGACATCAGCAGACGAAAAGAGGCACTTCACCAGGATTTCACCAAGGAAACCAAGGAAATCAGCAGATACAGAATCGATCACAACAAGCGTCCAGTTAGTATTGAAAGTCCCTATTATGATGCATTGTGAAATGAACCTAAAATGTGCATTATTTGCCTCTTAATTAGACCCATTTTTATTGGATTTAATGCGTTTTCTAGTTGTTTTTAAGGAATTATAAAGAAAACGAGTATTGAAAGCCACAAGACTAAACCGAGCCAAAAACCCTCAAGAAAATGGAAGGAAAACAAGAAAAACCCTAAAACAGAGCAGTATCGCAACGCTAGGTCAATGTTGCCCTCAGCGCTTTTCTTTGAGAAAAGAGTTTTTGGGCAAATTGAAGAGTGTCATTGTGCTATATTGAAGCGCAACACCACACTTTGGTAAGGAGGTCTGTGCGAGGAGCTAAAGCAAGGTAGCAACGCGGTGCTACCTTAGAGCATCGCGACGCTAGACATAAATTTATGGAAAATATATTTCACTTTTGGAAAATCTTGCCTATTTATTCTAAGGTTTTTGGTTGGCCACCACATAGAATATTGGAGTGTTTGAGACCCAAAGAGGGAGAGAGTTTAGAGCAAAATATGAAGTCCTCATGAAGCTAGAAGGATCAAGGATCATTGGAAGGCCAAAACCATCCCGAAGATGTACTTGGAAGTCGGATAACTTCTTTTCCCCTTCTTTATTCTTGATTTATTTATTGTATTTTGGTACTATAATGTTGGTTTTGTCCATGGAAGTCATGTTAGACTAAAGTTTTCTTAGTTTTAGGAGTAGATGAATTCTTAGGTTAAATTGTCGAACACTTTGCTTCTTGAAAGTTAATTTACATTTACGCTTTCTAGCATGTCTATTCTTAATACTTTTGAATGTTTGATCAATGTTTTTGAAGAGCTTGCGTCGAAAGGTTCCTCCGGTAAGCAAGCTTATCCATCCTTGGACGCTTTCTTTTACTCTGCTTTCTTTTAATTCTACCATAGTAATATATTTAGTTTGGATGAATGGTGTTGAGAATATGATTGACTGCCTTGAATGACTCCTTGCTTTATTGAATCATCTGTTATTGTTGAATTAATTAATTTCTTGTGTTTGTGTTGAACCCTTATATCCAAGTGTTGAGTGACTGCATGTTTGCTGATGCCTGCCTGGCCACGCACTGAGTGCTTTATTGCACTTGTGTAGTAATCCCGTGTGTTTCCAAGAAAACCCCATTGAGCGGTATAGCATCAAATGCTAGGTGGCTATGTAGATCCTCTCTCTCCTCTCAGTACACCATTTTGAAGCAACTACACTCAAGTGTAACGTTTCGAAACCCTAATCACATGCCTATTTATAGGTGCGCCTTTTCTTCTTCTTCATTTTCTTCTCCTATTCATCTTCTTTCTCGAGAGCTCACCGACTGATATCTAAAGCTTCTGACTCACAAAACCGCTCCTGTGACTCTGCAAACGATGGTCATGTGTCGTCTTACTCAACCAACTACAACATGTCATAATCCCCTTCTTCTTCCACCGTCCAAAAGCCTCATTCGCCAAAGTGTTCGTGTCACACCCCCTCTCAAGTTACCCTCTTAACCTAGAAGAAGATGTGACGGCAGTAGTTACTAACTCTAGTCAGCACTTATTGCCTACTCTTAACCTGACTTCTGGATTTTGCTCAGTGAGTGACTATTAGAAAACATAACATGCCATGCTTCTCATTTATATAAAACATGTAAACATACCGGAATCATTTCAAGCAACTTCCTTTTAAAAAGTAAACATAGTCATAACATCAAGCTTTTGAGAAGAAAATTAATTAAACATCGTTAAACCTTAGTTGAGAACGAGCATACACTGCTCTAGCTCCCAACATCTATATGAGGCCAAGAGACCCATACTTCGGCCTCAGGTTACTGGAATATGGCTTAGGAGACCCATACTTCAGCCTCTCATTCAGAACTTCCTACGTGCACTTGATACCAACTTGTCACACCTCCTCCCAGATTACCCTCTTAACCTGAAAGGAGATGTGACGACAGTAGTTACCAACCCTTTTGCTGGCACTTACTGCCTAACCTACATTTATAATCTATATTGAAACCTTGATATGCATATACAGCTTTTAACCATCAACATTTACATAAACAGAACCAACACAGTATCCACATTCATAACCACAGGGTTTCACAACATTTCACATACAACTAACACATATGTACATAACTAGATGCAGTGGGTCCCAAAACATAGTTACAAGTCCCTGAAAACCCTTCCCTAACATGTGTACAGTATATACAGATATCCACCTAGGTTCTTCTCTTCTCAGCTATGTCCTCGTGTGGCAGAGCAGCAACATAATCAACTTTTGGGAATTTGGCCACTACCTGGAGGTGGAAAAACATTAGAAACAGGGTGAGCTAATTGCCCAATGAGTGACTTAAATAAACTGGAAATCTCATGCTTAAGCCGGAAAACATGTCAAACAACTTTTCATAAATCATAAAGCATAAAACATAAAATCGTTTCCCTTTTTTTAAGAACTAACTGAATCTTAGTTGAGAATTAACATCCATTGCTCTAATTCCCAATGCCAAGCCATAGCCAGAAGAGACCCCTACTTCGATCTCTTCATACTGAACTATGGCTAGGAGAGACCCCTACGTCGATCTCTTTATTGAATTACCTACGTGCACATGTTGTTTACTAAGTACCGTCAACACCTTAGGTACATTTACTCAGATACCTTCCTTACCTTCAGCATCTGGCTCACTTAAGCTATCAAGTTCTCGATGAGCATTAAAAAAATAGTTTTCAAATATAGCATAGAAATCTCTTTAGGATACCTTCCCTACCTTCAGTATCCTTTTTCATTGTATTTAGGAATACCAATGCATATACTTTGAAGACCTTAGGCATTTAAAACATAGTACATCAAGCTTCATTCAACCTTAGCTTTAACCCTAATGCATGCTTCATACTTTGTAAAATAAGTTGGCTTAAATCATGTTGAACTAGCTTGTAAAAACCATTAGCATGCGTTAGACATGGAAAACATACTTGGAAAACTCAATTAGTAAACATCATGCATTGGTCATGCTTTCAATCATAGAAATAAGTTACTTGCAATCACATAAAAACTTAGCATGAGAATTGAAGGATCTCATAGCGAGAGTTCCATGAGCGTGTTCAGATCGCTCCGATTTTACAGTGACCAAAATACAAAAGATATACATTCAACAATAATAGTTATACATCTAAACCTAATTATCGGCATGCTTAGAACACAATGAATAACAGGGAAAGGGTTCATACCAGTTGAAGACTCTCTTCGCACGTCTGAACCCTAAGTAGCGGAAACCCTCCAACAGTTCTACTAACACCCGGCAGGTATGTCGACACAACAGCACGATCAGTACAAGCACGAATACTGCAGTAGGGATGACACCACCACGAGTGAAACTCAGGTATCCTCGGAGTGAAAACCCAAAGAGTGGGCTTTGGTGAGTTTGGTAGAGGACGGAGGACAACACGTTGTGTAGACGATAAGCAAGTGAGAGATGAGGTAGTGCTATCTTATAGCGGAAGTGCTTATAGTATAGAAGAGATACATGATCGTGTATGAAAAGCTAAACGATCGTTTAGAAAAAAACGTATACGATCGTTTTGAGAAATCGTGCGGTAGACGATCATTTAGACGGAAGAGCTTCTATCGTATAGGCTCTTGCGATCGTTTTCACGAATTCTTTTGGGTGGACGAAAATTATGAATGCACGACTTGAAAAATGAAAATGCTTTTCATTTTAACCCGCTGGTTACTATAACCAACGCTGCCCACTACCCACGTCCGAACGTGGAAGAATTGGTTAATTATCATATAATCAATCAATTCATTAATTAATAAATATAATCATATTATATTTATATCCTATAGTTTGATATCACATATCTACTATAGTATTTTCTCCTCTACTTGATATAAATCATATTTATATCTAATTTCCTCCAAATAAAATGTATCGCATACATTTAGCCAATTATATCATATATAATTAACCAATCCAATTATATCATATATAATTGAATTTCCTCTTGTAAATTTGAACATTTCAAATTAACCCAAACACTGGTTCTTGACTTTATCCAAGCTACCCAGGTGACCTAATGGACCTGTGGCTCGAAGCTCCAACGGTACGTGAATAGCTAACTAAACTCTTTAGCCACGATATCCATCATTCGTTAACTGTCAGTGATTCCACTAAAGACCAACAGCTGAACTCTTCTTACCACAGATATATTTCTGTGTCCATCGAATATAACCAATCATGAGTACGATGACCCTTCACAGATGCTCGTAAGTACAACTAGGCCAATTTACCGTTTTGCCCCTATAATTACATCTCACTCCTTAGGTACCACTGATTCCTCTAATGAACAATACGACATAGTCCAACTATGTGTGAACACCTCTCGGGCCAAGAGAAGGTGTGTGGCGCCACATCCTTCAAGCCCCAGAATCAGCCCTTAAGGTAGCCATCTATCTACTTTCTCCTACCTCGGGGAAGGAGTGAATTCCATCTTGTGTAGTTGAGTTCCCAGCTCCCAAATCAGACGAATCCCCAAAATGGTAGGTTTGAATCGGCGACCTTGCCACTCACACCCATACAAATCAAAGGACCGCTCTCAATGGCAGATGTTCCTAACTCACTCAGGATTGAGGTCATGTTACCTATGGTCATCCTAGTGAAGTGAAGTCTTTGTCATGAACGGTGTTATATAACGAGACATTAACACTTCGTGGTTAGGTCTTATACAAACTCTTTGTATAGGATGCCCCTGCTCGCATATCTCCAACACGTATGATCAAGATCAAACCATCTGTGACAAGTCACAACACTTGTGACCATTCCACAAAGCGGGCCGCATCCATAGCGTTACCAGGATAAGGTTTCCCTCCTTTATCCATTTATGACAAACCATTTTGGTTATCACTCAAGACATGATCCACTTGTATGTCACCACATACATGCTTGAGTCACATACAGATAACCAGGGATTTTAAGTTTATTGGTTTGTGGTAAAGCAAATAAAACAATTAATCGAGCAAAATTCAAGATGTGAAGTAAATATCATATATTAACAACACAAGTGTTCATACATACTGTTTACAAACTATAGAACACGAGACTTTAGGGCATCAACCCCAACAAGCTCCCACTTGTCCTAAAGTCAAGTGAGGTGTAGAAAAAACTTAGTACAAACTAATAATCTAGGGCATAAAAGCCCAGTACAAAAAAATCTCCCACTTGCCCTAGTCCAGCTGCGAGTGATCATGTAGACCCATGATCCGTAGGTGACCCTCAAACACTGTAGTTGTGAGAGCCTTTGTAAACGGGTCAGCAACATTGTGCTCTGAAGCAATCTGCATGACGATCATGTCCCCTCAATGCACTATCTCGCGGATCAGATGATACTTCCACTCTATGTGTTTACCGCGTCGGTGACTCCTTGGCTCCTTGGAGTTTGCCACTACCCCACTATTATCACAATAGAGGGTAATGGGCCTAGACATATCTGGAACAACTTCCAAGTCTGTCAAGAACTTCCTGAGCCAGATGGCCTCCTTAGCAGCTTCACAAGCCACTACGTACTCCACCTCTATAATAGAGTCGGTGACGTACCTCTGCTTAGTGTTTCACCACACTACAGCTCCTCTATTAATAGTAAAGACTGACCCTGATGTGGACTTGCAAGAGTCCTTATCAGTCTGAAAGTCAGAATCAATGTATCATGTAAGGATCAAATGCCTCGAGCCATACACGAGCATGTAGTCCCTCGTCCTCCGAAGATAATTGACGATGTTCTTTATACAGTCCAGTGACCCTGGCCTGGGTTAGACTGATACCTACTGACTATGCCTACAGCATAGTAGATGTCTAGACGAGTACAAAGCATCGCATACATTAAACTGCCAACGGCAGACCCATATGGGACCCATCTCATCTCCTCAACCTCTTGAGGCGTCTTAGGACACATTTCCTTAGACAAAGTAACTCCATGCCGGAATGGCAGTAGGCCTCTCTGGAGTCCTGCATCAAGTACTTGAGCAACATCTTGTCAATGTACGATGCTTGAGACAGTGCTAGCACTTTGTTCTTACAATCCCGAAAGATCTGTATACCTAGAACAAATTGAGCCTCTCTCAAATCTTTCATTTAGAATTGGGTCGTTAGCCAGTTTTTAACTGCAGTCAGTACACCTACATCATTCCCAATGAGTAGGATATCGTCTACATACAACACTAAGAAGACTACTGAAACGTTGATGATCTTCTTGTATACACAAGGTTCATCAACGTTTTGGTCAAACCCATACAACTTGATCGCAGTATCAAACCGTATGTTCCAAGATCTAGACGCCTGTTTCAGTCTATAAATGGACCGATTCAATTTGCAAACTTTTTGCTCTTGACCTTGGGCTATGAATCCCTCGGGCTGCACCATATAAATAGCCTCCTCAAGATTGTCATTCAGAAAGGCCGTCTTAACATCCATTTGCGAGATCTCATAATTATAATAAGCTGCAATTGATAGGAGGATGCGGATCGACTTTAACATGGAAACAGGTGAGAAAGTCTCCTCATAGTCGACTCTATCTACCTGGGTATAACCCTTTGCCACAAGTCGAGCCTTGAAGGTCTGTACCCTCGCATTAGCACCACGTTTGCATTTGTAGATCCATTTACAACCTATAGGGCGAACCCCATCAGGAAGATCTACAAGATCCCATACTGAGTTGAAGTACATCGACTCTATCTCGAAATCCATGGCCTTAACCCATTCATCCCAGTCAACATCCTCCATTGCCTTCTTATAAGACAACGGATCCTCAACGTCGCCATCTACTACCAAAGCAAGGATTTCCGTGAAACCGAGATAGCGAATGGGTGGGTTTGCAGCCCTCTTACTATGTCGAGGTTCCCTCAACTCTTGAGGTGGAACCGACCTACTGGATGAACTCCCATCAACAACTTTTGTTGATGTAGTAGGCTCTTCAAGAACTCTTGTTGAAGTTTTAGTAGTTTCATTGGAAAGCTCACGCAACACGACTTTGCTTCGTGGACTATGCTCCCTTATATGATCCTCCTTTAGGAAAGTAGCATTTGTTGAAACAAACACCCTATTTTCTGTTGGATCATAAAAATAACCCCCTCGTGTATCTTTGGGGTAGCCTACAAAGAGGCATAACCTCAACCGTGGTTCCAACTTCTTGGGATTAGACTCAAGCACATGTGCAGGGCAAACCCAAATGCGGAAGTGACGTAAACTTGCTTTACGCCTGTTCCACAACTCCAGAGGTGTTCTTGCAACACTTTTGAAGGGAACACAGTTGAGTATGTACACCGTAGTCTCCACTGCAAAACCCCAAAACGAGTCCGATAAGGAAGCATAACTCATCATCGAGCAAACCATGTCTAACAAGGTCCTATTTCTCTTCTCCGCTACACCATTTTGCTGAAGTGTACCCGGCGCTGAGAGTTGGGAAACAATTCCATGTTCTATCAAATAGTCCTGGAATGCCAAGTCAAAAAACTTTCCACTTCCATCCGATCGAAGTGTTTTAATCCGTCTATCTAATGCGTTTTCAACTTCATCCTTGAACTCTTTGAACTTTTCAAAGGATTCAGACTTCTGTTGCATAAGATAAACATACCCGTACCTGGAGTAATCATCAGTAAAACTGATAAAATACTCATAGCCTCCTCGGGCTCGTACATTCATAAGACCACAAAGGTCAGAATATACTAACCCAATAGGCTCCTTGGCTCTAGAACCTTTTCTAGTAAAAGGTCATTTAGTCATCTTACCCTCAAGGCAAGATTCGCACACAGGTAAAGAATTTTTTTCTAACTCACATAGAAGTCCATTCTTCACCAATCTCTCAATCCTATTGAGATTGATGTGCCTTAAACGTAGATGCCAAAGATGGGCATTTTCTTTTGGAGAAATTTGTCGACGTTTTGATTGAGTTACGACAGTTCTGAACATTTCAGTATTATGGAGGGAATTAATGGCTAACGGCCTTAGCACATATAAATTCGATTCTAGATTTGCTGTGCAAATAAAAACACCATCTTTATGAATAAACGCTTTATTCAAATAAAAAGAAACAGTGTATTTACATTGCAATAAACACTTTTATAAAATAGGTTCCTTTTTTAGTTCAGGAACAATATATACATCATTTAAAATTAGAAATCTATTCTGTAAAGCTAACTGGGAGTCCTCCCACTGCCACAGCTGAGACGACGTGCCCGGTGCCTACTCGCATCGTCACTCACCAGCTTCTAGCTGTCGGCCAAGAATCTAATCCCCTTGAAACAAAGGAACAAACATGGTTAGTGGCGCCCGAATCAATTATCCAGACAGAATCAATCATTCTCCACTAAACAAGTTTCAAGCACAAGTAAATCACATTTACCTTTATCCGCTTTGGCCTTAGCCTTGCGTTGCTTTTCTTTCTTCTCAGATATCGAGGACATCTCTTCCAGTTCCATCTTGATTGCAATGGAAACGTTTTCCTTTAGCAACTTATGGGACGCCTTCTTGGGCGACACGCGGTGGGTTAGCAGTGCCTTCCCTTTTCCCTAGCACCTTCTTCTTCTTCCCCTTTGTAGAGTTAGAAGTAGAAGGGCATACTTCGGTTCTTGAGGTCGAACCTCTATGGAACGTCTTTGGAGGATGAAAGCACAACATTTGCTCACCCTTCTGCCTCTCTTTACTTTTCAGTAAAGATTGGTAATGTGTTGCAACTCGTTGAGGAGAGTTGATAAAGGTTTATATTTCACTTGTTAAGAATCACAATTGCTAACAAAGTGCAATGAAACTCCTCCGACAAAGAAATGCATGATTATGCCTAGCTTGGGCTGCCCTCACCGATGGTAGACCCCATTTTAACCTCCGCCACATTGAAGCTCACGACCATCATATTTAGCAACCGAATGTTTCACGAACAGAAGGTGCTTCTTTGCATTTTGGAAGTGAAATATGTAATTTAAAGAGCGTCCCAATGTCATAAGCTGTTCAGTACGGTTGCCAACATCCCCTGCAGGGACTCCATGAATCATAGGCTGAAGACCATAAGGCCTTCGAGCTTCTGTCCAAGACGTCAGAAATACTTACCAAGGAAAAATTATAGGCTCTCGGGCGCTTCTTCATTCATCTTTTATCCCATTCCCTGTATGCCTCCGAACATTCAAGCGGCATTTAGAGCTGGAAATAGAATAGGAACAAGCCTCTCTGTGAGAAGCGAACATTGAGAATCCTCAATGATTAGGATCGTCATGGATCATGTGTTCCCATGTTTGAAAAATTATCGCCGTTATTTTTTTTTTTGTTTTTTGGCGCTTAACAATGATAAGGTGTCTATAGCCATTTGAAAAAAGTTGTGAAAATTCGAACAAAACTTTATTAGATTTTGCTAAACCACTTTTTAAACCAATTATTTGCAAAAACAATTTCAAGTACCTAAAGTTATAGACTTCTATTTTGCAATGATGCCTCAATTGAGTCAGAAAAATGCACCGGTGGGTGATCAGTTGCCCATTCAATTTGGGATGCAAGACATCTTAACCATTAGGCAGAACCCAACTCTTGAAACTTGAAACCTAACAGCCACCATTTTTTTGGTCAGAATCGTTAACCTTTAACTATTCCGTGTAAGTTGTAAACCCCTCATTTTTGTTGCCAGAGTCCCGCGCCTAGAAAAGACATATAGACAGAGGACTAAGTTACCTTATCCTCTTAAAGAAGATCAATAAAGAAACTGCAAAACTGCCCATCCTTTAGGGGACACTCCTAGGTGCCCTCAAGGTGATGCGCAGTACTTTATTAACCTAACGAGGGAGACCGAGGGCGATATGCTGTCGCACTTCCCGCTCCTACTTACTATGAATATTCTCTTCATCCACCTTGATATTGACCTACCCAAACACCATCTGTTGGGGGGACATGCCAAAGGTGCCGCGAGGCCGAGGATAGATCTCACGGTGTGGACTATTTAAGAGAAAAGTGAAAGGTTTAAGTGAAGCATCTTATGCCCCAAGTACCTCCCACTGAATGTTCTATCTAGGGATTCATTAACCTAGACAATCCGACTACTGATTTTAGTCTAAGTGATCTTTTTAAACTTTGCTCATAAACAACGATTGTCTATCAAATATGAACAAGTTCAAGTAGTCACATTTAAACACTTTAATGGACTGTCCTTAACTTGCATGCATGCATCAAATCTATATAATTCACTTTTCAGGTAAGTTCCCAGGTAGGGGTGTTATGTTTCCGTCAACTTAAATACCCCAGCCTAGACAGAACTCGCCTTAGACAAAAGGTCCCTTATAGATAGATTTGCTACACTTTAACCTTTTATTAGCCAATTTAATCCTATTAAACTGATTAAAAGATTAAAGCCTTAGGGTTTCTAATCATATTAGAACCGTGATCTTAGGTCTATGTGATCCAAGTTTTAAACAGTTTAAAACCATAAATTGAAACCTAAGTTAGCATGCATGTCTTTCTTATTTCTTTTAGTTCTAATTTTTCTTTAACTCTTAAAAAGAAACAACTAAAACATTGTGCACAACAAGGCACTTATAACATTTATAAAATAACCTATGTGTCATGCTTCATGCAATGTCCGGTCATTACTATATATAACTTTTATATAACGCGTAATAACCAAGCAAACATGCTATCATTCACCCTTATACTATAACATTTATAATATAAAGATGATGCATGCCAATGCTTTTTATGCATGCATAAATATAACTCTTATATTATATGATACATGAGTATGCTCTTACATAATTAAATCATGCTTCTCTAAATTATAACAATTATAATAAAGAGATGATGCATGATATGCATAACCTAAGGTGGGTTTTACTATATGTGCATACTATATGACATATAAAACATACATCGCATGTATTAAACAAAGAATTAATGGACTGGGATGATCCTTTTAACCCCCAAAAAAAAACCGGAATGAAAAACCTTATCTATTACATTTTTCATCGAGTAAACTGGTTCACAGGAAAACCGAGTCTTGAACCGCCAAGAGGTTTTCATCGTGTAACAAACTCCAGTAGGTAGACGATCGTTCAGCGCGCATTAGACAATAGGAACATAAGATAATGATCGCGTAGACGACGACGAGGCTGTGAAGCCTGATCGTCCATGCGATCGTGTAGTGCGACGACAGATAAATGATTTACCTTGAGTTACTAAGTGATCGTTTAGTCAATTACTTAGCAATGAAGCTTACTGACCTAAACAATCATCTAGCGCGCTTTCAATGATACATGAGTGTCTCATCGTCTAACTGATGCGTGCAACTTGGTAAAGGATTTAGCTTGCGATGCTAAGCAATCATTTAGTTAGTTACTAAGCGATGAAGCTTGCTGACCTAAATGATCGTCTAGCGTGTATGCATTAAACGATACTCAGTGATCGCATGCCCAATCATCAACCCGATACGAACAACTCTTGATCGCATACCCCATGTTTAACCGATGCATTCAACCATGATCGCGTACTTCTTCATCTTTACGGTGCGATGGAAACCGATCGTGTAGAACTTCTTCTGCACGATGCGATCAACCTAGATTGCCTCCTTCCTCGAAGAGCCGCAACGTTTGTCCAAAACTTCGACGAACGACTCAAAACTTCAAACAAACTTTGAATACAGACTCGATAATGATTATTAATGCCAAAAAACGTAGGGGCCTTCACAAACAACCACAAATGTAAAAGGAATTAAACAAACCGAGGCAATTCATTTTGAAAACATCCATTAATCCGGCACATCCACAGCAGATTTAACAATTAAAACGGTGTAGAAATGCACCCACCATGAATGTATATTTCATTTCATTGCAACAAATGAAATCAGAGTATCAAAAACCTGGCTTTGATACCAATTGAAGGATCTCATACCGAGAGTTCCATGAGCGTGTTCAAATCGCTCCGATTTCACAGTGATCGAAACACAAAAGATATACATTCAACACTAACAGTTATACATATAAACCTAATTATCGACATGCTCAGAACACAATGAATAACAGGGAAAGGGTTCATACCAGTTGAAGACTCTCTTCGCACGTCTGAACCCTAAGCAGCGAAAACCCTCCAACAGTTCTATCAACACCCGGTGGGTATGTCGACTGCAACCACAAATCAGTACAAGCACGAAACTGCAGGGGGGACGACACCACCACTAGTGAAACCCGGGTATCCTCAGAGTGAAAACCCAAAGAGTGGGCTTTGGTGAGTTTAGTAGAGGACGGAGGACAACGCATCGTGTAGACGATAAGCATGTGGGAGATGAGGTAATGCTATCGTATAGTGGAAGTGATTATCGTATAGAAGAGCTACATGATCATTTATGAAAAGCTGAATGATCGTTTAGAAAAAACTTATACGATCGTTTTGAGAAATCGTGTGGTAGATGATCGTTTAGATGGAAGAGCTTCTATCGTATAGGCTCTCGCGATCGTTTTTCACAAATTCTTTTGGGCGGACAAAAATTATGAATGCACGACTTGAAAAATGAAAACGCTTTTCATTTTAACCCGCCGGTTACAATAACCAACGCTGCCCACTACCCACGTCCGAATGTGAAAGAATTGGTTAATTATCATATAATTAATCAATTCATTAATTAATAAATATAATCATATTATATTTATATCCTATAGTTTGATATCACATATCTACTATAGTATTTTCTCCTTTACTTGATATAAATCATATTTATACCTAATTTCCTCCAAATTAATGTATCGCATATATTTAGCCAATTATATCATATATAATTAACCAGGTCCAATTATATCATTAATAATTGAACTTCCTCTTTGTTCATTTGAACATTTCAAAAATTAATCCAAATACTGTTCTCGACTTTATCCAAGCTACCCAGTGACCTTAATGGACCTTTGTGGCTCGAAGCTCCAACGGTACTGTGAATAGTTACTAAAACTCATTTAGCCATGATAACCACCATCCGTTAACTGTCAGTTGATTCCACTAAAGGACCAACAAACTGAACTTCTCTTACCACAAATATATTTCTGTGTTTCCATCGGATATAACCAATCATGAGTAACGTGCCTTCACAGATTGCGTAAGTACAACTGGGCCAATACGTTTTGCCCCTGTAGTTTACATCTCCTATCCTTAAGTACCATTGATCCTCTAACGACAATACAAATAGTCCAACTATGTGTGAACACCTCTTGGGCCAAGAGAAGTGTGTGTGGCACCACTCGTTCAAAGCCCCAGGAATCAAGCCCTTAAGGGAGCCATCTATCTACTTACCTCTGCCTCGGGGAAGGAGTAAATTCCATCTTGTGTAGCTGAGTTCCCAGCTCTGAAATCAGACGAATCCCCAAAATGGTAGGTTTGAATCGGCCACTTAGTCACTCGCACCCATACAAATCAAAGGACCGCCCTCAATGGCAGGAGTTCCCAACTCACTCAGATTGAGGTCATGTTACCTATGGTCATCATAATGAAGTGAAGTCTCTGCCATGAACGGTGTTATATAACGAGACATTAACACTTCGTGGTCGAGTCTTATATAAACTCTTTGTATAGGATGCCCTCGCTCGCATGTCCCCAACACGAATGATCAGGATTAGACCATCTGTGACAAGTCACAACACTTGTGACCATTCCACAAAGCGGGCCGCATCCGTAGCATTACCAGGATAAGGTTTCCCTCCTTTATCCATTTACTACAGACCATTTTGGTTATCACTCAAGACATGATCCACTTGTATGTCACCACATTCATGTTTGAGTCACATACAGATAACCAGAGATTTTATGTTTATTGGTTTTTGGTAAAGCAAATAAAGCAATTAACCGAACAAAATTCAAGATGTGAAGTAAATATCATATATTAACAACACAAGTGTTCGTACATACTGTTTACAAACTATAGGACACGAGACTTTAGGGTATCAACCCCAACAACAATAACTCTGCAAAGCGTAAACTTTATCATTTAGAAACATTAGTCACTCACAGTTTTTGGGCAACTGCTTAATGGTTGGTAAGCTTCCCCTATTGGTGTCAATCCTGCACACAATAGCCATTTCCATTAGTTATTAGCATTGGTCTCCCTTTTGAGACTAACTTCTCATAACTAGCTCATATCTTTATTACTAACGCATCATACCCTTTTAATGCATATTACCTTAGGCGTCGGACACTTAGAAAAACTTTGGGGTTTTAATTTTTTTAGCTTGTGGCAACCTAACCTCCAGTTGCCTTGTCTACCATCGCACAATCAGCCAGCCCCTCAATGCCAATAACCCTGCCTTGCAGCCTTCTTCACTTGCTTGCAGTCTCACACGTGAGTTATCACATAGCCGTCATGCTCGTGTGCCTGCTCGTTGAGCTGCTTGCTTATCCTTTCCAAGCAGTTGCCTGCTTGTTCAATATTTTCAGATTCAAGTTCCAATGCAAATAAGTTAATTTCTAGACCTCATCACAAGATATTTCCTTCTATAAACTTGTTTAGTATTGAGTTACAACATTACCTTAAAATTTCAGCTCAAAATTCTTCGTGGTTTGGCCAGGTGCTTCAGATCTTTGAGCTGCTTGCTTATCATTCTTAAACACTACTTGCTTGTTCAACAATTTTTAGTTTAAAATTCACAAATATATAACTCGAATTCCAGGACTCATCTTAAGAAATTTCCTCCTACAAAGTTGTTTATAATTGAGTTAACAACATTACCTCAAATTTTCAGCTCAAAACTTCTCGCGATTCATCCGAGAGCTTCAATAATTGATCAATGGCCAAGATTCACCTGAGAAACAGACCCTTCGCCCTTAATTTTGCTACTCTGACCTTATTCCGACGAGTTTTTCCTCCACCAATCTAGCCACACAAAGAGCTTTCAAATGCCAACGGAATAACACAAATAGCCCAATTAGTTTGTTCAAAACAATTAAATGAAGTCGACCTTTCTGCTTATCACCACCTAAAATCCTGCATGAAAACTCCTTGTGCCACCTTGCCCACTAATGTGATGAAGGGCTAGGATTTAATCAATTTTCCTTTCCTAATCCCACTTATGGCAATAACTCAGCAATCAGCCTCAGATGTATAGGAAGTGATTCTGGTGGGGAATAAGAGAATGACTCCAGATAGTTTGATATCAGCAATGAAGGCCAGAAAGCTGTTGAGCAAGGGATGTGATGCTTATTTGGCTCACGTTATGGTCGCTCAAGGACAGAAGTTAAAGCCAAAAGATGTTCCAGTGGTGAATGAGTTCTTAGATGTTTTCCCTGAAGAATTATCGGGACTGCCACCCAATAGAGAAGTTGAGTTCACCATTGACCTAATTCCAAGAACAACTCCTATTTCGCAGGCACCATACAGAATGGCGCCAACTGAGTTAAAGGAATTAAAAGTGCAGTTGCAGGAACTGATTGACAAGGGATACATCAGATCTAGTGTATCGCCTTGGGGAGCTCCAGTGATGTTTGTGACAAAGAAAGATGGTACACTTAGATTGTGTATCGATTATAGGCAACTGAACAAGGTAACGATTAGAAATAAGTATCTGTTGCCACGTATTGATGATTTATTCGATCAACTGAGGGGAGCTACGATATTCTCAAAGATAGACCGAAGATCAGCTATTATCAGTTGAAGGTAAAGGAGGCTGACATTCCTAAAACTGCATTCAGGATGAGGTATGGACATTACGAGTTCCTAATAATGTTGTTAAGTCTAACGAATGCTCCTGCAGTATTCATGGATCTGATGAACAAAATATTTCATCCATACTTGAACCAGTTCGTGATCATTTTCATTGATGATATATTGGTGTATTCATGTAGTAGGGAAGATCATATAAGTCATTTGAGGATAGTCTTGCAGACACTACAAGAGAAGCAGTTGTATGCCAAGTTTAGTAAATGTGACTTCTGGTTAGATCAAGTTGTATTTTTTGGACATGTGGTTTCGGCCACAGGAGTATGTATGGACCTATAAAAGATCGAGGCTATAGTGAATTGGGAAAGACCCACTAATGCATCTGAAGTTGCAGTTTTCTAGTTCTAATAGGTTACTACAGACAGTTTGTCAAGGGTTTCTCAAACACAGCCCTCCCATTGACAAATCTGACGAGGAAGGATGTAAAGTTTATGTGGTCTTCTGAGTGTGAGCAAAGCTTCCAAGAGTTGAAGCGGAGATTGGTATCAGCTTCTATACTCACTTTACCTACTTCAGGTAAAGAATTTGAGATCTTTTGTGATGCATCTTGACAGAGACTAGGGTGTGTTCTGATGCAGGATGGGAAGGTGATTGCTTATGTTTCTCGTCAGCTAAAGAAGCATGAATGCAATTACCCTACTCATGATCTAGAATTGGCAGCAGTTGTGTTAGCCCTCAAGCTATGGAGATATTATCTGTTTAGAGAATGTTGCAGGATATTTACAAATCATAAAAGCTTGAAGTATATCTTTGATCAGAAGGAAGCAAATCTAAGGCAAAAAATATGGATTGAACTGATCAAAGACCATAACTGCTCAATCGAGTACCATCATGGTAAGGTAAATGTTGTAACTGATGCATTAAGTAGGAAGTTCTTCGGGATCCAGAGAAATCATTGGATTAGTAAGAGGGATTTTACTCCAGGAGTTCAGCAATTCGAGAGCCGCCCTATCAATAGGTCAGTCAGAAGGATTGATAGCCTCATTTCAGGTAGAACCTACTTTGATGGAAGATCTTAAGCATGAACAGTTGAAGGATCCTAATCTCCAGAAATTTGCAGAAGAAGTAAGCAAGGGAATAAGAATTGATTTTCAGTTAAGAGCAGATGGTGTGTTAGTAAAGGAAGGAAGAATGTGTGTGCCTAACGTGTTGCAGCTTAAGCAAGCTATTCTAGAAGAGGCGCACAGTTCTACTTACTCTATTCATCCAGGAAGTACCAAGATGTACAGGACCTTGAAGAGATCGTATTGGTGGCCTGGAATGAAGAAAGACATAGTTGAGTATGTAGACCGATGTTTGATTTTTCAGCAACTAAAACTTGAGAGATAGAGGCCGACAAGATTACTCAATCTACTCCCAGTACCTAAGTGGAAGTGGGAGCACGTGATGATGGACTTTCTATTTGGACTGCCTAGGACGCCCTCAAAATATGATGGCGTATGGGTGATTATTGATAGTTTGACAAAGACAGCCAAGTTTATACCAATGAAAGTTACCTTTTAGCTGGACTATCTAGTTAAGATTAATGTAGACAGAATAGTCAATCAATATGGAGTCCCAGTGTCAATAGTGTCAGATCGAGACTCAAAGTTTACTTCGAAATTCTTGCCTAGTCTATAGAAGGCTATGGGTAATAAGTTACATTTCAGTATGGCTTTTCATCCACAGACAGTTGGACAATCAGAGAGAATGATTCAAACATTGGAAGATATGTTTAGAGCTTGTGTGTGCAGTTCAAGGGTAGTTAGGATACGCAGTTGTCATTGGTTGAATTTGCGTACAATAACAGTTATCATTCAAGCATCGGAATGGCTTCATATGAAGCGTTGTACGGTAAGCCTTGCAGAACCCCTGTGTCTTGAAATGAAGTTGTACGGTAAGCCTTCCGTTTTCTAACTTCATTCCATTTACTGCCCATTTACTGTTGGCACCAATCGATTAAGGCCTTTATGTGTCAACATTTGATTTATGTTCTTGAAGGTATTAAGGTGTTGTTTGGTGAAGTTGGAGTTGTTTAGCAGATTTAGGGCACCTCATATTACACCGTGGGTGAGTTTACCCAGATTTTTGGCAGTACTTAGAGTATGTGCGATTAGGCCTTGGTTTTAATTTTAAAACTTGGTTGCGTTCTTATGTCAGGGTCTTACTGGGAGTTGCTGATTTCGTTGGCTATCTGAAATTATCTACGGATTTCTGATTTAGGTAAAGTTAAATCGAAGACCTTTAAATAATTTGGTTAATTGGAGTTAGACCCAAAATATTGATTTAAATATTGGATTTATCTTAGATGTTGCTTGCCTTGAAAAGGATAAGCTTGCTTGGGTTTCTCTGGACTTAACTTTGAAGTAAGTAATCTTACTAATGGAACTGCCCACGAGCCAGGCATTAGATGCATGCTAGCATGATAAATGAATGTTATGGCAGAATGACAGCATGATAGATTGATAGTATAACATGATCAAAGTATGTTCAGTTACGTGATCTGAATTATTTATTTATGCACATAGACACTTGAATGCTAGTATGAGATGGTATGTGCTTCCATGGTTGTATTTGATCTAATGATGTTGAGGTATACATGTATGTTGTAGAACCATGATATTGAGGTATATGTGTATGTTGTAGAGCCATGATGTTGAGGTTTATATGTATGTCATAGATTCGTACAGTGTTGATTATGATGTTGAGACTGTGCAAATGTCCTTACTGATTAGTTAGATGTCCATTAGATTTTGTGTTTCCTTCGGGATTCACCAGTTTGTGTTTCCTTCAGGATTCACTAGTCCTTACTGATTAGTTAGATGCCCATTAGAATTTGTGTTTCCTTCGGGATTCACAAGTTTATGTTTCCTTCGAGATTCACCAGTTTGTGTTTCCTTTAGGATTCACCAGTTTATGTCTCTTTCGGGATTCACCAGTTTGTGTCTCCTTTGGGATTCACCAGTTTGTGTCTCCTTCGGGATTCACCTGTTTGTGTCTTCTTCAGGATTCACTAGAGGTAGTGGGCATACTTAACTACAGTAGGATAGGACTCGGTCTCCTTCTTGTTTCATGTGTATGTGTGTCCCATGAGGACTAGAGCAGTTTATATGTTTCACCAGAGGTGGTATCTAGAGGACATAGATGCCTAACCTGACCCCAGTAGTGGGGTTACTTACTGAGTATTTTATACTCATTCTTTCTCATGTTGTTGTTTTAGGTAAAGGTAGAGATGCACCGGCGATGGACAAGCGGAATTCGTGATCGAGCCACTGGGACTAGTTTTTATGCTTCTGCATCATGAAATTTAGGGTTCTTTTCATGTTTCTCTTAACTTGTAGTTTTGATGTTTAAAACTTACTTTTAAGAATCATTTTTTAGACTTATCTACTATCCTTTATGATTTCTGGGTTCCCTACTATTGTTTTAATATTCGAATTTAATGAAAGTTTTTTGAACTTACCTTATTTAATTAGCATTTATTTCGCCATAATAGAGTGTCGTTTTGAGTTCCATGTATGCATGTATTTTAGTAACGGCCTAACTTAAATCCTAGGGGGTCGGGTCGTTATACCTATAACCTTCACTCACTACAACCACATCTTCCATAGGAGTAGAAATATATAGATCCTCAGTCATATGTTCAGGCAATTTATCTATATGGGATGCAAACATGCTAGATACAAAGGAATGCATAGCACCAGGATCAAATAAGATATATGCAGACTGTTTACGTAAAATTACATTACAGTCACTACATTTGGAGATTTTGCTGCCTCCTGGTGCATCACTACATACACTCGCCCCTTTTATTGGGGTCGGCCTACTACACCTTTCTGCTTGGCACTACTCGATCCTTTGTCTCGATTTCCAGCATCTCTCGTCTAGTTAACTGTCTAAGAAGTCACCTGTTGCACTATCGAAGCTTCCTTGTTCACCTAAGGACAGTCTCTCTTGAAATGTTCTGCTTGACCGCATTGGAAGTATACACCGCTCTTATTGTAACATACTCCCAAATGTCGCTTACCACAATTCTGGCACATAGGTTTCCGATCAGTACTGACCAACACGTGCTATCCTTGGCCGACTGACTTCACTGGTCGAGGGTCGTAACCTCTTCTTTTTGGATCCTTGCCAACTCATACCTCTGGGTTTATCTCCACTCGACTAATTTGCAATTGGGGATCAGAATCCTCGGTCTCTCGGCCCCCTAACACGTCTCTGTCCCTCTACAACTGCTCATCGTCTATCAGACTCCACTCCACTCGGATTGCAGTTTCTACTAACTGGTTGAAGTCTAGTCAGTTAGTTGTAGAGGTTATTAGAGTCCCAATCTCCTTCCTTAATCCCTTCTCAAATCTTCTGTATCTATCTCTTTCTTCGGCGAGAATCGGTAGGGCATATTGTGATAGTTCAGTAAATTTATGCTCATACTCTACTACTGTCATTGTGCCTTGCACCAATCTAAGAAACTCATCTCTTTTCGTATCTCGAAAAGAGCTCGGATAGTATTTATCTTCAAAGGCCTTCCTGAACTCAAGCCATAATATCACATCTAAACTGTTGCGTCTGCCAGATACCACTTTCCATCACTTCTCCACTCCTTTCTACAATAGGAATGCAGCTAACCCAACTTCCTATCCTCTGGACAACCCATAACATTGAAGCACTTCTTAATCAAGTCTAACCATACCTCGGCTTCTGCAGGGTCAACAGTGCCCTCGAATGTCACAGCCTCTAAGACTTTGAGCCTCTCAATGTTGTACTTCTTCTTTAGGTCAACCTGAACTGAACCTACACTGGCTGCCAACCTTTAAGCTATTATGTTGAACACTCTATCCTCTAGCTGAGGATCTACTCTGGCCTGAGGGGTACTGGACTATCCCTTAGAAGTCGTCTCCTGATTCATAAGTTCTCTCACTCTTCTCTTTTTCACCACTGGGGTTCTTCTGACCTCAAGGCCTCCATTGGTAGGGTCAGTATTTCTATCTACTGTCTGCCTACTTTGTCTGCCACTTTGCCTCGGCATTTTACCTATTAAATAGTACACATGTTAGGGACTCATACTCTAGGGACCTAGACTTATGCATGAACTCTCTCTCATTCCCAAAATCTTATGCTCTGATACTAACTTGTCCACCCCTTCCCAGATTACCCTCTTAACCTGGAAGAAGATGTGACGACAACAGTTACTAACCCTAGTCAGCACTTACTGCCTACTCTTAACCTGACTTCTGGATTTTGCACCTAATAAACAGTTCGATAACATCTACACAATTTCTCAAGCCATATTAAAACATGAGTTCACATAACTTCATTCATACTTTCATTAACTCCACATACAACAATCAACATATTTACAGACAACATGACTACAGTTGGGCCCAAAACTATACAGACAAGTCCTGACACTCCTCACAACATGTGTACATATATACAACTATTAACTTAAGTTTCTTCATCTATTCGGGTCTTTATGTGATAAGTAGTAGCAAGATCAATCTCGAGGAATCTGACCACTACCTGTGGAAAGAAAACATTTGAAAATCGTAAGCTAATTGCCCAGTGAGTGACTATTAGAAAACATAACATGTCATGCTTCTCATTTATATAAAACATGTAAACATACTGGAATCATTTCAAGCAACTTCCTTTTAAAAAGTAAACATAGTCATAACATCAAGCTTTTGAGAAGAAAATTAATTAAACATCATTAAACATCGTTAAACCTTAGTTGAGAATGAATATACATCGCTCTAGCTCCTAACGTCTGTATCAGGCCAAAAGACCCATACTCCGGCCTCAGGTTATTGGAATATGGCCTAGGAGACCCATACTTCGGCCTCTCATTTAGAACTTCCTACGTGCACGTGGAGTTACTAAGTACCGTCAACACCTTAGGTACTTCTTGGATACCTTCCATACCTTCAGTATTTGGCTTACTAAAAACATATCATGTTTTAGATCATACACATTAAGAATCTTTCAGAACATAGCTTTTAGCATAGCATTTTGTAGAAACTTAGCTATAGTCTTTAAACGCTTGCTTCAACATAAAATACTTAATTTGAAATAAAACTAACATATTGCCTTGGCATGTGATAAAACAAGTATATTCTTGAGGAAAATGCTATGCAATCTCATAAAACTTAGTTGCTTGAAAACATATAAGCTTATCATTAAACATCATTGAAATCACATGGTCTTTTATTCTTAAAACATTAAAAACATTGGGATTATTTAGTCACTCACAGATCCTTCAAGTTTGCTTCCTTAAGGCTTGATAGGCTTCTCCAATGGGCGTTAAACTTACACATATAAGCATACTACTTAGTGTTCACATTAGCCTTCCTTTTAGGCCTACTAAATAAACCAAGCTCACATACCTATACACTTTGGCGCTCCCTTACACCAGCTGCCGGCTTTCACGCCTGTCCTTGGCTGCCGCCTCTTCTCCCTCGCGTGCACAACCTCCTCTCGTGTGATCCTCGCTCAGCCTGCATACCCACAGCCTCCTTCTGATTGAGTTGCTAGCTTAGTCATACCAAGCAGCTGCCTGCTTGACTATCAAATTCCATATTCAACTTAAAAAATTCATAACTAAATTTTTAGACCTCATCTCAAGAAACTTCCTTCTACAAATTCATTTATAATTGTATTAACAACATTACCTTAAATTTTCAACTCACAAATCGCCGTCGTTTGATCTGAAGCTCCAAACCTTCATCATTGGCCCCAATTCAAGCAGCTGCCTGCTTGTTTAACAATTTCCAGTTTAGACTTAAAAAATATATAACTCGAATTCCATATCTCATCTTAAGAAATTTCCTTCTACAAAGTTGTTTAGAATTAAGTAACAACATTACCTCAAATTTTCAGCTTAAAAATTCTCGCGATTCGTTCTGGAGCTTTAATGCTTCTCTGATGGCCCATATTCACCCGAGAAACAGACCTTTCGCTCGTAATTTTGCTCCTCTGGCCTTATTCCGGCGAGTTTTTCCTCCATCATCTAGGCCACTGAAAATAGACACAGATATTTTGAATGCCTCTAGAATAACAAAAATGGCCCGAGTAGTTTGTTCAGACCAATCAAATGAAGTCGGCCTTCCTACTTACCACCGCCCAAAATTCTGCATGAAAACTCCTTGTGCCACCTTGCCCACTAATGTGCTGAAGGGATAGGATTTAACCAATTTTCCTTTCCTAATCCCACTTATGGCATTAACTCAGCAGTAAGGCTCATAGGATTGCATGGTCTCAACCCATCCACTCACTATGAAATTCACAACCAACCGTGACCCTCCATTTACTTGGCCAGCCACCTCATGCTTAGCTTACTACCCGATTGCACACTACCGCCCACACAACTCCTCATCACCAAAGCCATCGCGTGAGCTCCTTCCTCAGCCAATACTTAGTCAAATTCAGCCGATCAATTCACCTTTCATTCACTTTGCCGCCTAGGCCATCTACCACATCATGACTTCCTTTTTTCTTCCATATTTAGCCAAAATTGGCCACACTTTTACATATTATTCTTCCTCACCTTGCTTCCATCTTCCATAATTCCTAAGACATGATTCCATCATAACTCATTAGAAGATATTACATTACTTACTCTTACTTAAAGTAATTAGGGTTCGGGTTTTACAGTTCGCCAGTAAGACCTTTTATTCCCTTAGCTACCTTCCCCCATCTCCGTTCTCAAACTCCATCCACCTCTCAACCTTCCCTCGTCTTCTGACAAAAAAATCTCTCATCTATACCGCACCCTTCCTCATTCCCCGCTGCCTCATCAAACTTCGCTCTAACAACAAAGCCTTCCCCCTTCGTCCATTTCTAACTTCATCTGCATCCTCACTATCCTTTGATCGTTAAGGTAGAATCAGACTTCGATTTGGAAGACTGTTGTGAGCTCCTTAACCCAACTCCCCTTGCTACTGTTTTCCCTCCATCCTCTGTGCCTGAGCCTACTCCTATTGAAGCGTCTGACAGTCATCAATAAGTAATGTGTGAAAGGGTAGTGCGTCAGACAATCTTCTACATCATTGTTTACTTTACCTCGTTATAAGTCGTGCATAAAAAGACTTATTTCAAAAGGACAATTGCAGAGATGGCAAGTGATTTTGATGCGTAGAAAGAAACCACTAGACTCAATAGTCCTACGTTGGGTGAAGAAGTCGTGCAGTTGATGCACAAGGGTGGTATTGATGCGACGGGTTTAAGTGAGGCCACTAGGAGATAATAGCAGGATATCTTTGGAGTATCCTAAGGACAATTTTGCTATGTTCCATTTCAATGTAGAGAGAGAGAAGGTTGGCGCGAATGAAGTTGGCAAGGGGAACCAGTCGTTTAAGGGAAGCGCTAACAGTAAGGAGGAGTCAGCGGAAGTGAAGAGAAAAGAAGAAGTAAATCTGCCGCAAGGATCTGTCCCTGTGGTGCAAGACTCATGAGAGCATGCACATCACAGTCCACCTTCTGAGGACTTGGATGATGGTTTTATGTGGCAGTCGATAGCCCAAGTTGAGAAAAAAAGGAAAGAAATAGAAGAAGAAGAATGACTATATGATCTAAGGCCTTTGAGGAAGAGATTGCTATTCAAGCCAGAGATTTTTGTGGGGCTTTAGCGCATTGAGTCTGACACGTTTTAATGTACTCAATGCATTTAGCCCTTGGATATAAAATAAGTACCAGAACAACCAACCGGCCTTCAGATCGAGAATGAGGCAAACAATGGAGCAGTGAGTAGTATTGTCACACCCTCTCCCAGATTAACCTTTTTAACCTAGAAAGAGACATGAAGATAGTAAATATCACCCTTTTGTGACACCTATTGTCCACCTTAACCATTTTTATCTGATAATTGGACATATTCACTTAATAATAACAAGACTAAAATTCATAGTTTAATATACTGAGATACTTTCAACTCAATCAAACAAACATCTTTAAATGTCTATATGCATATACTAAACCGATTTAACTTCCCATTTAAACATCACCGATATATATATTTAATATCAAACCATCCTTCCCTCCATATGATCAATTTTACATGCCTTGTACTGAAATTATAGACATGCTAAACTCTAAGTTACTTAGACCTAAATGAGAAGACCAATGTAGTGGCAAATTTCAGCTTCTAGTGGCACCCCAAAATTTTTCGCTACCTAAGGGGAAAAACAAAAAGAAAGAACGAGCTAGAAACCCAATGAGTAGTGTTTTAATATGAACATAGGGTTTTCTTTTTGAAAACTTTTATAAAAATCTTTTAAACAAACTCAAACCATTAAGAAAGTATTAATGAATTCAATGTTGTACCAGAATACATTTATCATCAAATTGCCTTAAAATATATTGAAACAACAAAGTGGCATGATCATATTTTCCTCAAATATGTCCAACATTTAAAAGCACTTAAGACCACAACCAGGTTCCAGAAAACACAAAAGCCAATGTGAACATCTATAATTTTAGAAAATCACACTAACCCTGTACAAAACATACAAATTCTAGAAAGTCACACCAAACCCTGTACCCATTTTCCTACTGGTATAATTATATATAACATCTAGATATCCCATTTAATGTGTACACATGTCGACATTTTTCGTCAGTCATGCACAATGTATGCTGATAATTTTCCAGGTACATAATCCAGTGGTTTGAAATCCATTTACTAGAAACCACAATATTTAGAGGAAAATAGGTCAACTCAAAACCTCAACATTCCATGAAAATCCATATAAACACAATTGTTTATAAATCTTGGCTAAATACAGTTCCAAAGGATTAACACTATGAAACCCGCTTATAAATCATCATAAAACATGCTTTCTTGTAAAATAAAGCCAAAACGTGTTCTAGATAAACTCATAGAAATCATCTTTAAAATAGTATTAAAGAAGTTCACATCATTCCAAAACATTTCTAAGGTCATAATTCATCAAACAGATCGTGTAGAGGTTTATCATATATCATAATATATCATAATACTAAATATAGATTGTAATGTTGGAGTTCTGCTATACAATGCACGCATGGTTCAAGCCGATTAATATACAATAATGCCCCGACTTGACTCAATTCATGCAATACTACTTCCAGATATGTGTTATTCATGGATGTTCTAATAGTATTCTGTGCGTTGTCACAAGTTTCCTTACGTTGGAACCAAGAATAATTTCATCGCAAGTTTCTCGGTGTGATCCGAGGTCGAACACAAGGATTTTTTGAGGTTATTGCGTTATGTTTATGATACATGCGACCAGGTTTTTTCAATCTTTAAAAGTATAGTTTGTGCAATTATATAAAAATTGCGATAAAGTAAAGGAAAGTAGTAAAAATGCGATAATAAAATAAAGTGCAGTAAACCTAAGCTAAGATGGTACAAGATACAGGCTTCATGATACAAGATACAAGATACTGAGGTCAAGGCTGGCTGTAAAGATTCTACAAAGATCATATAATGCGGCAGCAAGTCTTATGTATGAAATAGAATAGAAAGATAACTAATATAACCATCACAAGTTCTTAATTGCGTTGAAGTGATAAATACAGTTCCGTTTTTCTCTTAGCATAC
The DNA here is from genome assembly GCF_009727055.1 of Benincasa hispida. Lineage (NCBI taxonomy): Eukaryota > Viridiplantae > Streptophyta > Magnoliopsida > Cucurbitales > Cucurbitaceae > Benincasa > Benincasa hispida. The sequence continues at coordinate 27,962,118 of NC_052359.1, forward strand.
ACCTTTCAGTGATCGGCCGCATTCCCACATGTCTGTGGTGAAACAGAGACGAACGTAATGAACGCAAGGTTGCTTTCTTGTCTGGAAGTACTACTCGCTCTAGTTAAGCATTCTTCTCACCTTCTCTCGATAGATCAGAACGACATCTTCACTTTTGCTCTCACAGGTGAAGATGTCGTCTAGCATGCCTTAGCTAAACGTAATTTATCTCTTTAACACAAATTAAGTACTCGTTTAATTCATATTAACTACCAGGAGATTAAGAACACATCATGAAGAAAGCGATAAACGGAGGAACGAAAATAGACAAAAAATTGGTGATGAAAGAAATCAAGACATTCAATATATCTATTTAGCGTCTGATACAGATACAAATAGCACCAACGTCTTGACACCGATTTGGTTGGAGATCTGCTTGCAGAATTGGGTGGATTAGATGGATGGATGAGTTTACCTCTCAGGCTTGCTCAACCGGTAACAGGGATCTGAGTAAAAGAGCTTCGCAGCGAGGATCTGGCAGATGAACACTGAGACTCACCTCTCGGTCTTGCCTCTTCTTCTTCTCATATTTCTTCAGTTTAACACTCAGCTCAACCTTTTTCTCAATATAATAGCAGCAATTAGCCCCGTATCGAGTCACCACTTTTTTTGTGAATTCTATGGGGTATTTATAGGTGAAGATCTTTGACTCCGGCCTTGTGGTCCCTACTTGTTGTCATGGAAATTCCGAAGATGGAGGGATATTATTCCTTCTGTTATGCAATCAGACCGTCGAATCTGCACAACCGTTAGTTGTACACATGTCACAATCCTCCGCTTTTGCGTTGCTCAGCTGCATCTTTAGATCGAGTGTTTGCATGCGGTGTTGTTTTTATTACCGTATGCGGTTGAAAGTCAGCTCTGGATCGACTGTCGCATTGCGCCGTCATTAAAGTGTGGATTGGGGAAAACGAACCTTTGACCTCGAGGTTGATAGTACAAACACTATGTCAATTGAGCTACGCTCATGTTGGCAATTTTATCTAATTTTATACCATTCTTCTCTATATAATTTAATTTACCTTAACTTTTTTAGAAAACGGCTATTTGATTCTCATCTAAAATAAATTTTAAACCTCTAATTCACCTCTTAGTATTTTAGCCCATTTTGTACCAATCTCTTCATATGTTCATATTAAGTTTTTAGTTAATTAATTAATTTTATTATTATTATTATTATTATTCTTTTTCTTTAGTACATCTTAAACTTAGGATAAATGAGAAAATATTTTAGAGCTTACAGGTATGTCTGCCAGTAAAGAAGTGAAAGAAACAAGTGGGCATGCCCTTAATTAACGAATTGAAGAGGGTGTTGACCAAGGTGGAGCAGCTAGTGTTGAGGTTGCGTTAAAGGAAGAAGGTGCCTTAGATCTTTGTGATCCGGTGGCAGCCAAATGGGCTAGAGCCAAAGCTCGTTTAGAAAGAGAATTGAAGGCATATGTGAGGAGGCTCGCACCTTTATCGCCGCCACATCACTTGAATAGGAAATTAATGAAGAAGAAGCGGTGGACAAAGCTGCGACCACCTTAGATAAAGAAGTTGAAGAGGAAATAGTTGTAGAAGATGTTGCAGCTAAGTTTAAGAAAGAAGTTAATGATGAAGAAGCTACGGAGAAGGTTGTAGTAAGGTTGGAGAAAAAGCTACTCGCTAATAATGAAAGTGCGCAGCCTGTTGAGAAGAAGAAGAAGAAGAAAGTGATACGGAAGAGAGTTGAGAAAAAAGAAAGAAAAAGCACCTATTGAGCCCTTGAAGAAAGAGACATCAGTGAATAGGAGGCGCCGACAATTCCAAGATATTCTGACTAAGAAGGGATTTTTCCTTGAAGTTGTGCCACTCCCCCAGTACATTCTTGATATAATCGACCATCACGACTGGCTAGACTTTTGCGACAGCGCCCCCACAGTTCAGCCAACGGTAGTCGAAAAATTCTACCAGAGTGATTTTGATGCGGAAGAGGATGTAACCGATGTTGAAGGTTGCCCAGTCCCATTCAACGCCCACGAGATTAATGCCTTATTTAATTTAACTGACAACCCAGAGGCTGAAGGAAACAGAATCATTGCAAACTCATCACCCAAGCGAATGGCTGATGCAATTAGGGTAATGGCCAAGCCTAGGTCTACATTAAGCATCTCTCGAATAGGGATCCAAACACTGACACCCAAGTCTCTAACCCCAAAGGCCAACCTTTGGGTATACTTCGTGAAGCATCGGCTGATTCCCACAATACATGATGCTATGATATCAAGAGATAGGATCATGGCAGAGTATTGCATTATGTAGTGCATCCCTCTTGATGTTGGTTGCATAGTAGTTGCACAAATTCAAAATATCCAGGGCAAACCACAAGGGCAGCCTTTCTTGCCATGGACAGTTGGTGCCTTGTGCAAAAATCTGATATGAGGGTGGAAGAAGAGCCATTCGATGATATGAATGCGTTCATTGATAATGTTCTACTTTGCCAGATGCTTAGAGGGTCATCGCATCAACCTCCACTTTACAAAGGGTCTCGACCAGCAATCAAAGGCAACTACCCCGCCAAAACCTTGGCACAAGAAGAAGAGGGTTGTAATTTCTGGGATGTCTGATCAAAGGGATTCTTCTAAATTTGAGAGCTCTCACAAGCACAGAGTTCCATCCTCCATTTCCCTGCAGTGACAAAGAAAAAACCCATCATCCTCTTCCAAAGTCTTAAAGTTTTTTGTGATCTTTCACCTTGGCCGCAAGCCCACTCAACTCCAGAACAGCATGATCCTTCTTCTCCTGAATCTCAACTCCAACCCCTAGCCCATTCTTCCTTTGAGCCAAAAGATCCATCTTTACTTGAGCCTCAACTTCAACAACCAAAGGAAAATCAAATCACCTCTTCTCTTAACCAAAATCTCTAACCCGGTCCTCCCCTTCCCACCATTGACCTAAACTTCTTTTCCCATCAACCATCAACCTGCGACCCACTTCGTCTGTCCACCTCCATAGAAAACCTGCATCCACCACATCCCAATCCGCCAACCCAAACCACCCGAATGCCTCCACGCCTACCGAATACTGCTTACTTAGACATAGACTTGGATTATATGGAACATTATCTTCAGCACTTTGTTATATGTTCCACTATATAGCTCTTTGACGTGTTGGCCAAGCACATCGATGAACAGTTCCAATTCCAACTCACTTACTTGCAGGAAGTTCTATCTGCAAGAGTTGTCATTCCACTGCCTGTCATTCTCGAGCATCTAAGAAGGCCCCATCAACTTCCCTGCATCCAATCCAGAAGCCCCAGCTCCATCACCGAAGGAACCTCCTAGTAATAGGCCTAGCTAAATTTGAGGGTCTATTCTGGGACCTTCCCTTCTATTCTTTTGAATTCCTTTGCACTTTGCCCTTTCAAATTCGATAAATGAGAAATTATCATTTTGCATTTATCTTCATTGTATTTCAATGCGTTTCTATCTTGTTTCATGGTTGTTGCTAGTATGCATTCATTTTCCTTTCATATTTCTTTTTGCTTGCGTGCATATTAATATAACCACAATAATGATACTGTGCAAGGAATGTTAATGTGAAGCTTTTTAAACATATCTACGAATTGAGAAAATTGTGCATCCAAAATTTTCTTTTGAAAACATTGAGGAAATGGCCGTTTTTAAATAGGTAAAAGAGTAGGAGAAGGAGACATCCCTGAAGATGTATGTCTAGGCTTCTTCCTTTCTTCCTCAACTTCCTTCTCTTGAATCAATAACTTTTTAGCTCCAACCTTTTAAAACACAAAGGCCAATTACCCAAGCTCCACAAGGGGCTTGACGATTCTTAAGGTCATTGTAGAAATGTATCAACAGCAGCGGAAGCACAAGGATCGTCTAAGCACTCAAGTTCCCTAATTTTGGCAAAAAAAAAAAAAAAACATGCTTTTGTAGAAAAAAGAGTTTCAAGACATACCTCTTGTAGAACTTCTTCAAAGCTCCTTCACTAACTGTTATCTTCTCCAAATCTTGTTGTAGACCACCTTAAGATCTTTCCCACTATTCTCTTGGTGCTCTAGATTGAGTTGTGGGATTCAAAACAAGCTTGAATCAAGGGTAGAAGGAGAAATGTTCACTGCAGAAAAACAGCTGAAGAACTCTTTCTTCAAACCAGTTTTTCTCTCAAAATCTCTATAGATTGCATGCCCGATTTTCACTTCAATCTCTTCATTATATTGCAGATCAATATGCAAATAAAAGAGCTGCATGAGTTGCAGCTCATGCTTGTCGAAGACAAGGCAAAAATATTGTCATTTGAGTGAGCTAGTTGGTGATGGATAATGGAAAAACCTCTTTTTCCATATAAGTGTTTTATTTTCTTTTCCTTTTTCAATTTTATCTCAAAAAACCAAAATTTGATTTTATTAAATCTATTTTGATTTTAAAATAAAAAATTTAATTATTTTCATAAATTAATTATTAAATAAAACTTAATTAATTTAATATCAAATATTAAATTAATTTTAACACATATCCATCTTTATATATTTAAATCATATTTAAATATATAAATTATCCTATTCCGTTTAATCTAAAATTAAACATATAATTATATCTCATATAATTACTAATTCTAATTTGAGCGTTTCAAATTAACCTATCACGTTATTCTAGAGCTAGTCTGTTACGAGCTAGTAGGGGGACCTCATGAACCTACAGATCATGGGCTCCAACGATCCAAGATTAATTGGCTAAAATCATTAGACCAAATTAATCCCCATTCGTTGACTAATGGGTCATTACACTAAATCCCATAGTTGCACTCCTCTCACTGTAGATATATTATGTCCACATGATTTAACCATAATCAGCAAGTCGTCCCTTCACAGGTTGTTCGTAATAACGGCTAGGTCAAATATCCGTTTTACCCCCGAGATTACATCTTATTCCTCAAGTCCCTACTGATCCTCTAATGAACAACTAGTTTGTGATCCAATCACTAAACCAAACTCTCTCAGCCCAGTGAGAGGGTGGGGCCTCTTGTTCAAGACCTGGATTCAGTACTTGAGAGAACAACCTTTCTCCTATCCCTAAATCGGGTAGGTGTGAACTTCATCTTACACCCTATGTCCCCAACTATCTATCCGGTCTTACCTCTGAAATGGGAGTCTTATTGAGCCGATGTTGTTGAGCCAACCCTCAACTATGAAAATCTAAAGGCAATCCCGAATAAACAGGAGTTCATAGTTAGCTCAGGATTAAGATCGAGTTAACTAGGTTATCTAGGTGAAATAGTTAGTCTTAAATAGTAAACAGCGTTATAAAGTAATAGTGACTTATTTCTTGGTCCTGATCTTATGCAAACTCATTACATAGGATGGCCCCACTCCTTATGTCATAACATGTACGAATTAGGATCATATGTAACACTTTACAACTCTTTGTAACAACTACATAGTAGGCCGCATCCAATGGTGTTACCAGAATAAGGTACCCAATCTCATTCATGTACCATAGATCATTTTGACTATTTACTCGAACCTGATCCACTTTTATGTCTCCACATAAATTTTAAGTACTCATACAATAGTCATGGGTCTTAGTTTATTGGATTTAGACTTCATACAATTTATGAGATCAATAACAAGTATATTGATAATAGAAAACATTTATCATTTTACAAACTGCGAGTTTTTAGGACGTAAAACCCAACAGTCACAACATTGCATTGCTCATGAATTCTCCTCTCACATGTACTGAGACTGTTACTTAACTTAATGGAGTTTAATGCATCAACTATTTGTTCCAACTTAGTATCCATGTGCTGAATGGCTTTGTCATGACTTGCCACTATGCTTACCAAGCCTTATGGTTCAAGGTCGATTTGGAGCTATCGGAAGTGATATTGAGCACCAGGAGCTTCAAAGGATGTAAAAAGACAAGTTTTCCCCTAAAGAAGTCTGCAAAGCGATGCTAGGCTTGGTGCCACACACGACGCTTCTTCCAGAATGCTGGAAATTCCGACAGCATTGAAAGACTAGAGAATTCGTAAACCTCTCTCTAACAATCAAATAATATTTATAGTTCACCAAACCGATTGCTTATACTACTAGGTAGCACAAATGGTAAGTCCAAGGTCGAACCGCAGGGAGCCTAAGATAGAATCTCTCTAAGCTAAATTAATCATTGGAAAGAAATAAAAACGAGGGACTTTTGGTATTTGGTTTGAAAGGAAAACTAAATGCAAAAAAATAAAATGTGGAAAAGTAAGATAGATTGAGAATGAGAGAGAATGAACATGAGATTACCTTCGCTAATTTAAAGACTGTTGGGCTATCTATGAATCTATTCATCTATTAATCATGTAAACATTCATGGATTAACTATTTCTTAAGCCTGAGCGGACGTAGGGATAGGTCGACAAACTTCCGATGGAAAAACAACATGATGTCGATTCCTAAATTAACTAAGTGTTGTCATGCAAGCCTATTCACTTAGTTAATCGCATTAAGTTCTTGGATTGATTAGAACATTAAGATAGATTGGCCTACTTTAACCTAATACATTTTCGATCTTTAGGTTTCATTATCTTTTAGGTGATCCTAGAAGTCTAGCAATCAAGCCATAATTCTAACTAAAAACTATTGCTACTCAAATTAAGCTTGCTTTCAATGCAATTAGGGACAATTAAGACATACATAGCAAGGGCAAACAAACATATGAGTATAAGTGAATAAGTTGTCAATAAGCGAATAAGTTGTCAATTTAATCTACCTATATGCTCAATCTAGAAATTCAAACAAAGAGAGGAAATCAATAAGAAATAAAAAAGTTCATGAAGAATTATCAAAATCTCATAAAATTCATAGAAAACACCTGACGAACCTCAAAATCGACGATTGGGCCTTCAACCGTTCATTGAATCTGAATCCCGATGCGAAAATATATATACAATTAAATCTCAAAATACAAAGTAATCTCATGAGTTTTGGCCAAAATGACCAAAACTGAGCTTGGGAGCTCCCAAAATCGGCCTAATTCTCCTCCCCCTTTACCTAAAATGGAAGAAAAATCATTTTATATCATTAGCAGAGCATAGCAACGTTGGACCGAGTGTAATGACGCTACTATCGTAGCATAGGCCTTGAGCATTGCTATGCTCACTGTTACGCTACTTAAATCATCAAGCCCGTATGCGAATGTTCATTCTCATCAATATTCGAAGCGTAGCTACACTCCATGCAAGTTTTCTATTGGGTCTTTAGCATAATGTAAAGCGTAAAATGGAGGGTGGCGGCACTGCTCAGGGGCATTTTGGTCATTTTACATCCCTTGAAGCCTGGATGGTCAATTTAGCTTCTAATTGCTCCAAATTAACCTTAAATGGCTCAAAATGGTCGATTCTACCTCCTAGGTGCCCAAAGACACAAAATAAACGATTAAAACATAAAAACGGCCTTGAATTAAGTTAGGGAAATTAACACTTTTATGGTGCTATAAAACACCCCTATCTTAATTCTTGATCGTCCTTGAGCAAGGTAGAACATACATTCACCCAGAAAATATATGTACACTTACTTAATTTGCAAGGGTTGTTACTCTAGTCTCAACAGTTGATAACTCGTAGAAATACAAGTTATTTATGCTGCCTTATTCAGATATTGTGGCCAAAAGAAAAGGAATATGCGTCGATCGTATGATTAGCTCAGAAATACAATAAATATAAATTAACGCAATTACACCCACAAACATCATTAAGATGGTAGAAAAGGATATTTCTACTATGTTTTGCAAGAAACCAAGTCACCGCTTGCGATCAAGGCTCAACGAGAAACTGAACAACATCTCTATCAACATTGCGCTCGTCAATCAACAATGAAGAGACGATTAACGCAATGATGGCGCAAATGCGACAGTCAATCCCGAGCTGAATTTCAACCGCATGCGGTAATAAAAACAAGCACCGTATGCGAGCAACCGATCGAAGGATGCAGCTGAGCAATGCAAACGCGGAGGATTGTGACACGTGTACAACTAACCGTTGTGCAGATTTGACGATCTGATTGCATAACAGAAGGAATATTTATTCCTCCATCTTCAGAATTTCCATAACAATAAGTGGGGTCCACAAGCCAAGAGTCAAAGATTTTCACCTATAAATACCCCCATAGAATTTAGAGAAGATATACTTAATATGAGGGCTAATTGATGCTAGATTATTGAGAGAGAGGCTAAGCGGAGTATTGATCGGAAGAAATCCGAGAAGAAAAGAGACAAGGCCGAGAGGTGAGTCTCAGTGCGATTCTGTCAGATCCCCGTCGTGAAGCTCTATGCTTAGATCCCTGCTACCAGTTGAGCAAGCCTGAGAGGGAAGCTCATCCTTCCGCACGATCCATCCACGCCGGCAAGCAAATCTCCATCCAGATCAGCGCCAAGACGTTGGCGTTTATTTGTATTTGTTTCTAACTCTATTTCATCAATTGTATTTCATTCTCTTAATCCCTTCATTCACAAATCATGTATCAGACATTAAATAGTGTTATTGAATGTCTCGATCACTTTCATTTCCACTTTTCTATCTATTTTCGTTGCTCCATTAATCATTTTCTCCATGAAGTTTTCTTAATATCTTGGTAATTAATATGGATTAAATGAGTCATTTAATTTGTGTTAAAGAGATAAATGTGTTTAGCTAAGGCATGCTAGATGGCATCTTCACCTGTGAGAGCAGAAGTGAAGATGTCATTCTGATCTATCGAGAGAAGGTTAGAAGAATGCGTTGACTAAAGTGAGTAGTACTTCCAAAGATGGAAGCAACCTTGTGTTCATTACGTTCGTCCCTGTTTCACCATAGAGATGTGGGAATGCGGCCGATCACCGAGAGGTGTACGCCAGGGAAAAGCGAAACCATACTTATATCTTTAAGGCAATTAAGGAACTTGCAATGTTTGTATTAATTATCTTCTCTATTTCTGCTTCACACATAAGACTTGTCATCGCATTACACGATCTTTGTATAATCTTCACAGCCAGCCTTGACCTTAATATCTTGTATCATGAAACCTGTATCTTGTATCATCTTAGCTTAGATTTACTTTATCGCAATTTACTTTAACGCAATTTATGTTATTATCGCATTTTTACCGCTTTACTTTACTTGATCGCATGTTTAATTACTTGCACATAAAACCCTTTTATAAATTGAAAAACCCCTGGTCGCATATGTCACAAACATAACGCAGTAACCTCAAGTAGTCCCTATGTTCAACCTTGGATCACACCGAGAAACTTGCGGTGAAATTATACTTGGTTTCAATGCAAGGAAACTTGTGACAACACACAACATACTACAAGAGCATTCATTAATAACGCATATCTAGAAGTAGTATCACATATCATCGCATCAAATCTATGTCGTCAAGTTTATGGCATGGACTTGCATTGTAGCTTAGATTAAAAAAAAAGCGTTACAACAGTCTCCTAGGATAAGCAATAAAAAATAAATTCTAAGTACAATCAATCAATGAAGCAAATTTTAAGAATGATTCTAAATCTATTCATGCATGAATGAGTCCAAAGCCCTACTAATTAAGCTAATAGCATCCTAGAGTGATTTTATACTTCTCTCAATCTGTTTTTTTCCTACTCTAGCTCAAGCACCAATCACCAAACATCAAAGCACACAAAATAGTAATGTATCAACTAAAGTGCCTGAAATAAAATTTTTAAGGCCCTAAACTTGCATTCCTTTTACCTAGGAGCATTAACTTTCACACATCCACTACAGGGAACCGTACACACTCTTTTCTCACAGGCATCCTAACTTATCACAACAAAAGGCAACTCTTTCTAACCTTAGTAATGCATACACATTGCAAGATTATATTTTTTTCTTTTTGATATTCTTTTCTTTCAAGGGATTTTTTTTATCAGACGATTTTTTTCTCTCTTTTTTTTTAGCAGGCATGTAATAATACTTTTTATTTTCCTCAGTATTACATTACGACCTAATATGTAAGAGGTTCTCTAATTTGTGGATCTTTCGAAGTGACAATAGAAATCTAAGCCAAATAATACAACTGTAAGCATGCAAGACCTAACTTCATGAGAACAAGGACCTAAAGATGCATGAGAGATAAGAAGATTTTTAAAACGAGCTAAAAATCATTTTCATGCTCTTCAAACATCATCTCATGCAAATCTAATCACAAAGAGGGTGTGTCATCAACTCATCATCATAACAAACCAAGCAAAAGAGCAAGCAAGCATATCAAGCATAAAACATAGTCCGAGCATAACGCTCAAAGACTCCAGCAGATATAAAAAAAATACCCCACCCTTACTTAAAATGATACATTGTCCCCAGTGTATCTCTAATATAAGCCCAATGAAAACAAAAGAGTCAAGGGAACAAAAAACCTCCCCTATAAGTATTTTTGTGCACGAGATGGTGGTAAGAGGGCATGCAACTTATTTAGTCTTCTTTCTCTTTTAGGATTAAGGAGAGGAACCTACAAAAGAAAAATAAAAAGTTAAGCTATGAAAGAAACAAAAGAAAGTAATTAAATTTTGACACCTGACTTCCTCTAGGAAGAGCAAATTTTTAATATCGAATGCTCGACATTATTCCCAGTCAAAGTACGTAAAAACTCTTATATTTCTCGGGCCCTTTCTTTCTTGAATCCACAAAGCTGCTCAATGGAAGTGGGCTAGCATTCAAGGCCTCTAGAGACAATTTTTTTCTAATTTTTTCATTTTTGGAAAATAAAATACAGACTCAACTAACTCAACAGAAAATAAAGACTTGAACTCATAAGGAAAATATGAGCAATATTGGAAAATAAATGAGATGCCAAAAGGAAGAATAGGACGAGGCTTAGTATCCTCTAATTCTATTACCTAGGGCTCCTCGAGATGAAGCTCAAGCTCATACTTAACCTTACATACTTATTCTTCACCCGAAAAGGGAATGTGAGGGAACTCTATTTACAGAGAAACTTTGAGCAGAAGCGGATCATCCAAATCCCATTGTGAATGAATGTATACATTTACAGTCATACAAGAACATATTATGCATAAATCTAAATTACAACATGCTTTGAAATAAAAACAAAGGATCAAGAGACTATACCTTTGAAGAACCGTTCTTCAAGTAAATCCCTCAATCGAATTCATTTACAAACGCGTCGAACAAGTCAGAAACTCCCTCGAACAAGCAGCAAGCAGTAACTCGATCCTCGAACCAAAATAGGACACTACCACTTGGTGACCTTGGTATTCTCGGTGTGAGAATCCAGGAGTGGTGGGCTCTGGCTAATTTTGGTCAGAGGGGAAGTTTGGTGTGGAGGAGGAAGACGATCGTGTAGTGAACAACATTGTCGTGTAACAAACTAGTCTATCATATAGACAAGCTTACTCGATCGTTTAGTCTCTCAAAGGAATCGATCGTGTAGTAACTCTCTTTTCACTCGATCGTGTATCTGATGTCTCTTGGAATAATTAAAAAACCATTTTCATTTATCCCACATTTGCCATAAAACCAAATAACTACCCACTAAAGGTGGTTATGGAGAAAAAGGATTTAATTATCAAATAATTAATAACTATAAATAAATATGATAACTAACTTATCATATTATATTTATAACCTATAGTTTTAATATTGCATCATATATAATATATAAACTATAGTTCTTTTTCTCTATTTTATGGCATTTAATATAAATCATATTTATATTAAATTTAATAACTATGAATCTTATTCATAGAAAATATATTTGAATCATATTCAAATATTTGTTCCTCCAATTAAACAACAATGTATCAAATACATTATATCAATTATATCATATATATAATTGAATTAACTTAATTATATCATATATAATTAATTTTCCTCATATTAATTTGAACATTTCAAATTAACCTAAAAACTTATTCTCAACTTAAATCCATTGAGCTGCCAAGGGAACCTTATGGACCTGTAGCTTGAAGCTCCAACGGTACGTGAATAACTGATTAAATTCTTTAATCATATTATCCACCATCCGTTAACTGTCGGGCACTCTACTAAAGACCGACAGCTGCACTCTTCACACTACAGATATATTTCTATGTCCATTGGATATAACCAATCAACAGTACGATGACCCTTCACAAATCACTCGTAAGTACGGCTGGGCCAAATTATCGTTTTGCCCCTGTAGTTACATTTAACTCCTTAAGTATCACTAATCCCTCTAATGAACAATAGACCATAGTCCCACTATGACCAAACCCCTCTCGGCCAAGAGAGGGTGTGGTGCCACATTGTTAAAGCCTCGGAATCAACCTTTAAGGGAGCAATTTATCTACTTACCCCTACTTCAGGGAAGGAGTGAATTCCATCTTGTATAGCTGAGTTTCTAGCTCCCCAATCAGACGTATCCCCAAAATGGTAGGCTTGTTGAATCGGCGATCTGGCCACTCACCCATGCAAATTAAATGACCGCCCTCATAGGCAGGATTTCACAACTCACTCAGGATTAAGGTCATGTTACCTATGATCATCCTAGTGAAATGAAAGTTTCAATTATGAATGACGTTATATAACGAGACTACGCATTTTATGGTCCGATCTTATAGAAACTCATTTGTATAGAATATCCTCGCTCTCATGTCTAATACATGAATGATTAGGATTAGATCATTTGTAGGACTTTACGACATTTGTAACACGTACAAAGCGGGTCATACTCGTAGTGTCACCAAGATAAGGTATCCATCCTTATCCATATACTACAGACCATTTAGGTCATCACTTAAACACGATCCACTTGTATGTCTCCACATATATGTTTAAGTTACAATGATAACAATGGATCTTAATTTATTGGTTTGTGGTTAATGCAACTAAAATATCATATATTTCATAGACAATGTGAATAAAATATCATATATTATAAATCACAGAATGTTTGTTCATAAAAGTGTTTACAAACTATAGAACCCTACAAGATTTGGGGCATCAACCTCAACAGTATGCATCTTTATCATCGCTGGTGAAAGGGTAGAACTCCTCAATAAACTCGGCCTCAGTAGTATAAATGCAAGATAGCTCTGGTCGACTCTCCAATGGCAGATAGGGGATATGCATCTTATCATCGTTGGTAAATCAACTTATGCAAGCCCAATAGTTGCACTTCCTTCACTGTAGATATATTTCTATCCACCTGATTTAACCACAATCAGTAAATGGACTCTTCACAGGTTGTTCGTAATAACGGTTAAGTCAAAAGCTATTTTACCCTCGAGATTACATCTTATTTCTTAAGTCTTGTCAGCCCTCTAATGAATATTTGGTTTGTGATTCAATCACCAAATCGAGTCCCTCTCGGACCAATGAGAGGGTAGGGCTCCTTATTCAAGACCTGAAGTCAGTACTTAAGGGAACAACCTTTCTACTATCCCTAAAAGCGTGTAGGATTGAATTCTATCTTGCACTCTATGTCTTTAACTATCTACTCAGTCTTACCCCTGAAATGGGGGGCTTATTGAGAAGGTGATGTTAAGTCAACCCTCACTCATGCAAAATCTAAGGATAATCCCGAATAAACAAGAGTTCATAGTTAGCTTAAGATTAAGGTCAAGTTACCTTGGTCATCGCTTTGAAAGAATCAGTCTTAAACAGTAAACAACGTTATAAAGAAAAAGTGACTTATTTCTTGGTCTGGTCATATACAAACTCTTTGCATGGGACGTCTTCACTCGCATGTCTCCACATGAACGATTCAGGATTACATCGTTTATACTAAATACAAAGTGGGTCGCATCCAATAGTGTCCCCAGAATAAGGTACCTAACCTTATCCGTATACTATAGACCATTTTGACTATTTACTCGAACTTGATCCATTTTTATGTCTCAACATAAGGTCCAAGTACTCATGTAATAACCATGGATCTTAGTGACGCGTTATTTTATGCGATGAAATAATGAAATGAATTGCGGTGATGGGAATGCATTGAGCAATAAGTTTTCTCAGCAGAATCCAAGTATAAATCCTACTGAGTTTCCTGGTAAGTCCAGGGTCAAACTCAGGGACTAAGGCAAACGGTATGTGGTGATAATTCTTAACATAACTTTGCAGTAACAAATAAATTAATGATTGGTTGGTTTGTTGTTGAAGTGTAAAAAGTATGTGGCAGACTTGAGAAAAGATTGATTATGCAATAGATACACTGAGTATGTGGAGGAACGGGTTGAGAAGGTCTTTAGCTAGCATTTCCCAGGAATGCGTTCAAACTTTCGATCATGCTACACTCATGCGATAGCAAATCATTTTCCAATGCAAATGCGATACTCCTAGTTCTAGGACGCATTCGATGAATGCGATAATGTCCATAGAGCTTATTCCTAAGTCTCTACTTCTTGCCTATGCAATGATGCAAGATGCACACAAAGACAAGATGACCGCATACAATCATAACCTATCTCTAGGATGCATGTGATGCATTAATAGTAAACAGTGCTTATCCCTAAGCTCCTATCTCTTGATTATGCGTTCTAATCTGACTCTTCCGAGCCTAGATTCTAACCTGACTTTTTCAAGCCTAGATTTTATCCTTAGACTACCCTCCCGAGTATCTATAATGGACGAATGACGCATACATAATACAAGATAATTGCATAGCATTAAGATCCCCAATTATGCTAACTAAGTGCTTCTCAACCCATTCGACAGATTTAGCTACTCATGCGTAATAAACAGAGAGTGAACATATATAAAGAAGTAAATTCCATTTCTATAGATAAGTTCAAAGTACAATATGACATTGGAAAATAAGGATAGAGAACCTATGAGCAATCCCTTTCTTCCCAAGGATTTTACACTGTTAACTCTATTCTGTTCAAAAGATATTCCTGCTTCCGCAGGAGTTGGCCCTCTCTCTAATCTCGACGCTTTCAGCACTCTCCCAAGTTCACCGAAACGATCTTTCGACACAATCTCACTTCTCTTGTTTCTGCCTTCTAAATAAAAGAAAAACTAAGAACAAAGCTACTCTAACTATGGAGAAAATTATCTATCTATCGAACTCGACGAACTAGACGAACCGCTTTACTGAAGGTTGCCTTCGGTGTTTATAGAGCTTCGGGGTGAAAGGCTTCTTCTCTCTTATGATTGCACTGATAGGATGGCATTAACTCTCTGTCTGATGCGCCCAATATTTGTCACCGAAAAGTTGAGTGTACTTGCTACAGTAGTTTGTTAGCGGATTATCAACTTAATTCGGAATTGACCGTCATCAGCTTTCTGTCCTGTCGTGATTTATTATGCTTTTCTCCCAGATGCACCCACCAAGTTGCGCCGGCTCTATGCGACAATCCTTCTTGAGCAGATATTTGCAAGCGCAAATCACCGCATAGCCTTACGGTATGCTGTGTTCGACCGTTGATTTCTTGTGATCGCATTTTCCACCTTGCGTCAACGCATATTCTGCACAAAAATACATAAGTTAATTGTTTTCATGCGATGGATGCATGCAACCGCAATATTATGAACTTAATGCTTTTTGGACGCAATTTGTCAACGTAAACCTTCATTATTTAATAACTTAGCACTGTAATAACATGCATTTCTGCCTGTTATCACTTAATTTATTAGATTTAGTGCAATTTACATATTCAATAACAGTTTTATTGAAAAAACTCTCAACAACATCTTTATTGCAAATAGAATATGTTAAATTTTATAAACTACGAGTTTTAGGACACACAATCCAACACTGTCAGCCTTTAATTGAGTGACCGACAGTTATTGAATGGAAATTAATTTAATTAAAAAGTTTAATTAATTAATCTCGTATTACTATAGCTTCGATATGTAGGTTCATAAGGTCCCCTTTTTAGCTTAATAAAGATTAATGAGAATCATTAATTTTGATTTAATTTGAATTTTTCAAATTAATTAAAGGGAATTAACTATATGTGATACAATTAATATAATGTATGTTGATACATTATATTATAAAGTTTAAATGAGAGAAGTAATTATTTGAATATGATTCAAATATTAATTACATGAATATGATTCATATATAAACTATAGGTTAAAATTAATATGAATTTGATTCATATTAATACTATAGATTGTATGAGAGAATGTAAACTATAGGTTATATTATATGTGATATAATAAACTATGAGTTATATATTATATGAGATAGAGTATACGATCTAGTTATGGGTTAATTAGTGGAGGGAGTTTGAACTCCCCCATTCACACATATCTCAGAATAACCATCACAGAGGAGTTTAGGATAGAGATTCACTTTTTTACGTGAAATTTTTTTGGAAGAAGCTCTATCAGCCTTAATCTTTTTCTCCTTTGTATTTCCTCTCAAAGAGACTTCTTCTTCCATTCACCAAAATTAACCCAAATAAGGCCACCAAACTCTCTGTGATTCTTACATTGAGAACAAAAGGCAACGTTGTGGTGGTGTCCTCCTTTCCAAGTTCGTGATCTTGTTGTGGTTTCGTGTTGCTGTGAACAGGAGAGGTTCGTCTCTTGCTATGGAGAGGAAACATGAAGAAGTGTTTCTTTAATGGTATGTACTCCTATTCCCTTTCCTCTTAGTTTTTCTGTAGAAAAATCATGCTTAAGATTTATTGTTTATCATGTGTTTCCGTCTCTCTATTTTATTGAGTTTTACAAACGAAATTCGAGACACAAGGTGTTCATATGTTTCCACTTTGGGAATCCAATCCCTTCATTGGTTTGATAGATTCAGAAAGAGAGAGAACGAACGCGAGATTACCTTCGTCGATTTAACGACTGTTGGCTATCTATGAATTCATTCATCGATTAATCATGTAAACATTCATGGATTAACTATTTCTCAAGCCTAAGCGAAAATAGGGATAGCCTGAGAAACTTCCTATGGAAAACCAACATGATGTCGATTCCTAAATTAACTAAGTGTTGTCACGCAAGCATATTCACTTAGTTAATCACATTAAGTTCTTGGATTGATTAGAACATTAAAATAGATTGGCCTACTCTAACCTAATGCATTTCCAATCTTTAGATTTCATTATCTTTTAGGTAATCCTAGAAGTCTAGCAATCAAGCCATAATTGTAACTAAAACCTTTTGCTCAAATTAAGCATGCTTTCATTACAATTACAGACACCTAAAACATACATAGCAAGGGCGAACAAACATACGAGTATAAGTGATTAAGTTGTCAATTTTATCTACCTATATGATCATTCTAGAAATTCAAACAAAGAGAGGAAATCAGTAAGAAGCAGAAAAGTTCAGGAAGAATGATCAAAATCTCATGAAATTCATAAAAAATGCCCAACGAACCTCAAAATCGATGATTGGGCCTTTAACCATTCATTGAATCTGAATCCCGTTGCCAAAATATACAATTATATATCAAAATACAAAGTAATCTCATGAGTTTTGACCAAAATTGCCAAAGCTGAGCTTAGAGCTCTCAAAATTGGCCTAACTATCCTTTCAGCTGTTTTATACCAGTAGTAGAGCATAGTAATCTTGGACCGAGCGTAGTGACACTACTATCCTAGTGTAGGCCCTGAGCGTTGCTATGCTCACTATGACATTGCTCAAATCACTAGGTGCGTGAGTGGATGTTCATTGTCGTCAATCTCTAGAGCATAGCTTGCTCTAAGACAGCGTCGCTACGCTCCATGCAAGTTTGCTCTCGGTTCTTCAGCATAATGCATAGCGTAAAATGGAGGGTTGTAACACTTCTCAGGGGCATTTAGGTTAAGGTTACCACCTGATAGGGTGGTGGAGTTTACTATTGATTTGGTTCCAGGAACGACACCCATCTTTCAAGCTTCTTAAATAATGGAACCCAACAAGTTTAAAAAGTTGAAACATAGTTATAGGAGTTAGTTAACAAGAGGTATATTCGACCTAGTGTATCCCCTTGGGGTGCATCAGTGTTGTTCGTGAAGAAGTGGTACACTAAAGTTACTTATTAATTACCAGCAGTTAAACAAGGTAACAATACGTAACAAATATCCCCTACCTCATATTGATGGTTTGTTTGACCAACTTAAAAGTGCTTCGATGTTTTCAAAGATTGATCTACGGTCAGGATACCACCAACTTAAGATCAAAGAGTCAGATGTTCTCAAGAAGGCTTTTAGGACTAAGTATAGACATTATGAGTTTTTGGTAATGCAATTTGGGTTAACCAATGCACATTGAGAATTCATGGACCTCATGAATCGTGTGTCCACCCATACCTTGATCAGTTTGTGATTGTGTTTAAAGATGATATCCTATTGTATTATTGTTGGGATTGGTGTCTTAATTCTCCCGGAGTCTCGTTGTTTGTAATGATACACATTGTTTGATGGATAAAATAAATGTTATTTCATTCTAGAATTTACTCATATCCAATAAACAAAGCTCCTTGGTTATCTTATGTGAACTTAAGCATATATATGTGATATACAAGTGGATCATACCTTAAGTGATAACCTAAATAGGCCTGTAGTATAAGGATTAAGGTGGGATACTTGATCCTGGTGGCACTACGGATATGGCCCGCTTTGTAGAGGTTTGCAAGTGTTGTGACTACTACAGATGGTTGATCCTGACCATTCATGTGGAGACGTGCGAGGGGGGTGTCCTATACAAAGAGTTTGTATAAGACCGAACCATGAGATGACTAGACTCTATATATAATGTCGTTGATACTAGAGACTTACATCTCACCTAAACGACCATAGGTGACATGACCTCAATCCTTAGTATTTTGGGAACTCCTGCCTTTGAGGGTGATCCTTTGATTAGTATGGGTGAGAGTGGCCAGATTGTCAACTCAACATGCCTAGCTTTTTGGGGACTTTTCTGATTGGGGAGCTGGGAACTCAATCCACAAGATAGAATTCACTTTTGTCCCAAAGCAGGGATAAGTAGAGAGATTGCTCCCTTAAGGGCTGATTTCAGGGCTTGAACATAGTGGCCACAGTTTCTCTTTGGAAGAGAGGACTCAGTCATAGTAGGATTATGACTTATGTTCATTAAAGGGATCAGTGGTACTTAAGGAGTTAGATATAACTACAGGGAATAACGGTTATTAACCTAGCTGTACTTACAAGTGATATGTGAAGGGTTGTTGCACTTCTGATTGGTTAAAATGGACACATAATATATCTATGGTAAGGAGAGTTCAGTTGTCGGTCTTTGGTGGAGTGCCTGGTAGTTAACGGATGGTGGATCCTGTGACTAAAGAGTTTAGTCAGTTATTCACGTACCGTTGGAGCTTTGAGCTACAGGTCCATAAGGTCCCCTTGATAGCTAAATGGATTCAGTTGAGGATCAGTTCTTGGTGTTGATTTGAAATGTTCAAATTGACAAGAGGTAATTCGATTATATATGATATGATCAGTATAATGTATGAGATACATCTAGTGGAGGATTATTGTAAATGAGATTTACATTAAGTGCCATGGAATAGAAAAAGAGTTATGGTTTATATGTTTCATGAGATGAAATATTAAAACTATAGGTTATAAATATAGTATGATAAGTTGGTTATCATTTATATTTATAATAATATTAATTATTGGATAATTAGATCTTTTTCTCTGATAATCAATTGAATGGGAGATTATTGGTGGTTTCATGGTAACCATGAGTTAAAAGGAAAATTGTTTTCCTAATTTTAGTAATGTTAAAATTTTTTGAATTTGAGATTTTCTCTGTCGGAAAATAATCTCATGGAAGTTGTCAAGTAAATAGAATTTACTAAGAGACAACTTGGAGTGAGCTAAACGATCGTGTAGTATTTGTAGGAGACAGACACGCAGCCAAGCGATGAGCTAAACGATCACTTAGCTTTTGCTAGACAATCGCTTAGCTTTTCCTAAACGATTGGGTATCAACCTATACGATAGGTTCAGTCATCTCCCACTTACTCAATCGTTTATACGATTATTGTTTCCTCTGTCTTCTGCCTCAAACCAAGTTCACATAGAGCCACCCTCTGGATTTTCACATCGAGAATACCAACGTAGCCGTCATGGTGGTGTCATACTCAACTCGACACCGTAGAGGTTCTGTGGAGGTCGTTCGTGCTGTTGAGTGTTTGTGACCGAGGCGATCGCTGAGATCAAGTGCACGGTGTTCGTGTAGTATAGCGGCCGTGTTGGATGAGCATTCGAGTGTTGCTGTGTTCAAGAGTTCGTGATCAAGGAGCTTGGCGATGAGTCTACAAATATATGTAGAGTTTCTTCTTGATCATTTGTATTATCATGATGTAATTTCTGTAATGAATACATAACCGCATGTTTCTGTTTATGACCATAATTGTAAAGTTCATGTATGATTGTAATTTGGAATGATCTTTTTACTGCTCATGGAAATCCTCGTGCACAATTTCCTTCAAATATGAGAATAGGGAGAAGCATGTAGAGAAAAGCATGAATGATCAGGTCTTATACAAACTCTTTGTATAGGACGCCCCCGCTCGCATGTCCCCTACACGAATGATCAGGATCAGACCATCTGTAAACAGGTTCACAACACTTGT
Source organism: Benincasa hispida (assembly GCF_009727055.1). Lineage (NCBI taxonomy): Eukaryota > Viridiplantae > Streptophyta > Magnoliopsida > Cucurbitales > Cucurbitaceae > Benincasa > Benincasa hispida. The sequence goes on from NC_052359.1 coordinate 27,982,675, forward strand.
GACCATTCCACAAAGCGGGCTGCATCCATAGCATTACCAAAGATAAGGTTTCCCTCCTAATCCATATACTACAAACCATTTTGGTTATCACTCAAGACATGATCCACTTGTATGTCACCACATACATGCTTAAGTTACATACAGATAACCAGGGAATTTTAAGTTATTGGTTTGTGGTAAAGCAAATAAAACATACAACTGAGCAAAATCAAGATGTGAAGTAAAATACCATATATTATACAACACAAGTGTTTCGTAACAAACAGTTTACAAGCTACAGGACACGAGACTTTAGAGCATCAACCCCAACAATCTCCCACTTGTCTTAAACTGAAGTGGGTGTTACATTAAAACTAGTACAAAACATAAACTAAGGCATAAAGCTCAGTACAAGAAAATCTTCCACTGCCTTAGTCCAGCCGCGGGCGATCCTGTAGACCCATGCTCTGAAGGTGACCCTCAAACATTATAGCCGTGAGAGCCTTCGTAAACAAGTCAGCAACATTGTGCTCTGAAGCAATCTTCGTGACGATCACATCCCCTCGATGCACTATCTCGAGGATCAGATGATACTTCCACTCTATGTGTTTATCGCGCCTGTGACTCTAGGCTCCTTGGAGTTCGCCACTGCCTCATTATTATCACAAAGAGAGTAATAGGCTAGACATATCTGAAACAACTTCCGGTTCTGTCAAGAACTTCCTGAGTCAGACGGCCTCTTTAGTAGCTTCGCAAGTCGCTACGTACTCCGCCTCCATATTGGAGTCGGCGATGCATCCCTACTTAGTGCTTCGCCACACTACAGCTCTTCCATTAAGAGTAAAGACTGACCCTGATGTGGACTTACGAGAGTCCTTATCAGTCTGAAAGTCAGAATCTGTGTTTCCAGTAAGGAAAAATCCCTAGATCCATATACGAGCATGTAGTCCCTCGTTCTCTAAAGATACTTGAGGATGTTCTTCACTGCGATCTAGTGACCTTGGCCTGGGTTAGACTCGTTCTCTAAAGATACCTAGCATGTAATGTCTGAATGAGTACAGAGTATCATGTACATCAAGCTGCCAATAGCAGACGCATATGGGACCCATCTCATCTCCTCAACCGAGTGAGGCGTCTTAGGACATATGTCCTTAGACAAAGTGACTCCATGCCTAAATGGCAGTAGGCCCCTCTTGGAGTCCTGCATCGAGTACTTGAGCAACATCTTGTCAATGTACGATGCCTGAGACAGTGCTAGCACTTTGTTCTTACAATCTCGAAAGATCTGTATACCTAGAACAAACTGAGCCTCTCCCAAATCTTTCATTTGGAATTGGGTCGCTAGCCAGTTCTTAACTACAGTCAGTAGAACTACATCATTCCCAATGAGTAGTATATCGTCTACATACAACACTAATAAGACTACTGAAGTGTTGATGATCTTCTTGTAGACATAAGCTTCATCAATGTTTTGGTCAAAGCCATACGACTTGATTGAAGCATCAAACCGTATGTTCCAAGATTGAGACGCCTGTTTCAGCCCGTAAATGGACAGATTCAGCTTGCAAACCTTTTGCTCTTGACCTTAGGCTATGAATCCCTCAGGTTGCACCATATAAATGGCCTTCTCAAGATTGCCATTCAGAAAGGTCGTCTTGACGTCCATTTGCCAGATCTCATAATTATAATAAGCTGCAACAAACAGGAGGATGTGGATCGACTTTAACATGGAAACAGGCGAGAAAGTCTCCTCATAGTCTACTTCTTCTACCTGGGTATAACCCTTTGCCACAAGTCGAACCTTGAAGGTCTATACCTTCCCATCAGCACCCCGTTTGTGCTTATAGATCCATTTACAACCTATAGGTCCTACCCTATCAGGCTGATCTACAAGATCCCATACTGAGTTGAAGTACATCGACTCCATCTCGAGATCTATGGCCTTGACCCATTCATCACGATCAACATCCTCCATTACCTTCTAATAAGACAACGGATCCTCAACGTCGCAATCTACTACCATAGCAAGGATTTTCGTGCAATCCAGATAGCGAATGGGCGGGTTCGCAACCCTCCCACTACGTCGAGGTTCCTTCAACTCTTGAGGTGGAACTGACCTACTAGATGAACTCCCATCAATAACTCTTGTTGATGTAGTAGGCTCTTCAACAACTCTTGTTGAAATTTCAGTAGTTTCATTAGAAAGCTCATGCAACACGACTTTATTTCGTGGACTGTGCTCCCTTATATGATCCTCCTCCAGGAAAGTAGCGTTCGTTGAAATAAACACCCTATTTTTCGACAGATCATAAAAATAACCCGCTCGTGTACCTTTGAGGTAGCCTACAAAGAGGCATAACCTCAATCGTAGTTCCAACTTCTTGGGATTAGCCTCAAGCACATGTGCAGGGCAACCCCAAATGTGGAAGTGACGTAAACTAGCTTTACGCCCATTCCACAACTCCAGAGGTGTTCTCGTAACACTTTTATTAGGAACATATTTCCAAAACCCCAAAACAAGTCCGGTAAGGAAGCGTAACTCATCATCGAATGAACTATGTCCAACAACGTTCTATTTCTCCTCTCCGCACCATTCTACTGAGTTTTACCTATTTCTGAAAGTTGGAAAACAATTCCATGTTCTATCAAATAGTCCTGGAATCTCGAGTCCAAAAACTCTCCACCTCGATCTGATCGAAGTGTTTTAATCTGTCTATCCAATGCATTTTCAACTTCAGCCTTGAACTCTTTGAACTTTTCAAAGGATTCAGACTTATGTTGCATAAGATAAATATACCCATACCTAGAGTAATCACCAGTAAAATTGTTAAAATACTCATAGCCACCTCGAGCTCCACATTCATAGGACCACAAAGGTCATAATGTACTAACTCAAGAGGCTCTTTGGCTCTATAACCTTTTCCAGTAAAAGGTCGTTTAGTCATCTTACCCTCAAGGCAAGATTCGCACACTGGTAAAGAGTTTTCTTCTAACTCACTTAGAAGTTCATTCTTCACCAATCTCTCAATCCTATTGAGATTGATGTGCCCTAAACGAAATGCTAAAGATGGACATTTTCTTGTGGAGAAATACATCGACATTTTGTTTAAATTACGTCAGTTTTAAACAATTCTGTGTTATGGAGGGAATTAATGGCTAACGGCCTTAGCACATATAAATTACTTTCCAGATTTGTTTACAAATACTAACACCATCTTTATGAATAAACACTTTATCCACATTGAAAGAAACGGTGTATTTACATTGTAACAAACACTTTACAGAAATGAGGTTCCTCTTAAGTTCGGGAAAAATATATACATCATTCAAAACTAGAAACCTATTCTGTAAAGCTAACTGGAGCCCTCCCACTGCCACAGCCGAGACGATGTGCTCGGTGCCTATTGGTACGCAGATTTTGATGTTGTCTAAATAAGCATGTGGACAAATATGGATAATGATGAATGTGAATCATGCAAGCTCATGTTGCCATAAACTTGTGTGTTATGTTATGCAGTGTTATGCTTATTTACACTTTATGTGATACTACTTTTGGATATATACGTTGTTAACTAAATGCTTGTAGTATGCTATGCGTTGTCACAAGTTTCGTTGCGCTGAAACCAAGTATAATTCCAACGCAAGTTTCTCGAAGTGATCCGAGGTCAAACACATGGATTGTTGTCATTAATGTGTTACATTTGTGATATATGCGACCAATTTTTACAATTAATAAAAGATTGGTTTGTACATGAATTTAAATTGGGTTAAAGTAAAATTTGTGCAGTAAAATAAAGTTGCGATAATAAGATAAAAGTGCATAAAAGTAAACCTAAGCTATTATGATACAAGATACAGGATACTGATACATGATACTGAGTTTGAGACTGACTGTGAAGTTTGTACAAAGGATCGTGTTATGCAGTGGCAAGTCTTTATGTATGAAACAGAAATAGGAAAGAAAACTAATATAAACATCTCAAGTTATGAATTGCGTTAAAGACATAACTACAGTTCCGCTTTCTCTTGGCGTACACCTCTCGGTGATCGACCGTGTTCCCACATCTCTGTGGTGAAACAAGTATGAATGTAATGAACGCAAGGTTGCTTCCATCTCTGGAAGTACTTCTCGATTTAGTTAATGCATTCTTCTAACTTTCTCTCGACAGGAGGAATGACATCTTCACTTCTGCTCTCACAGGTGAAGATGTCGTCTAGCATGCTTTGGCTAAACATATTTATTTCCTTAACCCAATTAATTTACTTGCTCAATTTGTACTAATTACTAGGGGATTAAGAAAACATCATGGAGAAAGCGATTTACAGATGAACGAAAATAGACAGAAAGATGGAGATGGAAATGATCATGACATTCAATACTAAGATTTAACGTCTGATACATGGTGTGAATGATAGACTAAGAAAATGAATAAAATTGATGATAAATAGATAGAAACAAATACAGAAGAGTTCCAACGTCTTGACACAGATCTAGACGGTGGATTTTCTTGCCGGTGTATGGAATGGATGAAGAGAAGAGCTTCCCTCTTAGGCTTGCTCGTCCAGTAGAAGTGACCTTGGTACAAAGCTTCAACGGCGGGGATTGAAAGGATTTGCCCTGAGACTCACCTCTCGAACTTGTCTCTTAAATCTTCCCGGATCTTCTTCGATCAGGCTCTTCAGACCAGTCTTTCTCTTAATATACAAATATCAAAATATACACGTATCAAGTATATCTTCTCAGTAGAATGGCCGGAGCTATTTATAAGCTCAACTTTGATTCTCTGACTTGTGGACCCCACTGTATTGTTATGGCAGCTCCGAAAATGGTGGAGTGAATATTCCTTCTGTTACGTAATCAATCCCTTCAAAAATGCCCAACGGTTAGCTGTACACACGTCAGAATCCTCTGCAATTGCATTGCTCTTTACATCTTCGATCGTTTGCTCGCATGCGGTGTTGTTTTTTATTACCGCATGCGGTTGAGATTGCGATAATCGCTTAGCTCTTGATCGATTGTCGCATGCGCCGTCATTGCATTGATTGTCTATTCATTTCTGAATGATTGGCACAATGCGACGTAGATGCATTATTCTTTTTATCTTGAGCCATGAACGCATGTGGTGACTTGATTTCTTGCAAAACAGACTTGAAATATTCTCTTTTACCATCGTAATGGTGTCGGTGAGTGTATTGACGACAATTTATAATTCCTGCATTTCTTAGCTAATTTCTCTACAATTGACGCAACTTTCCTTTCTTTTGGTCGCAATATCTAAATAAAGCAGTATAAATAACTTGTATTTCTACAAGTTATCACACCCCCAAATTTAGATATATGCTTGTCCTCAAGCATATCTTCTACTAAGGCAATATTGCTCAATTCGTATCCTAAATTTTGCGTCGATTGGTTGCTCTGAATGCTCCACCTAGGCACATTACTTAACATCACAATTTTCTTTCTATACTTGAAAGTTCATAACAAAGCCCTATTTTATTCTTCTATACTATAATTTTCTGCTAAAAAATGCTTTTCTAGTTTTTTTTTTTTTTTAAAAAAAAGAATGTTTACCTTTTCTTGTCAAAACAACTTGATGCTTCTGGATGCGGTGGTCAAACTTTGTATCATTTATTAGAAATTGTTGATCATGGTGACACCCTTTGTTTTGGTTTGTTCCCACGGGTGTCATGCGAACATCAACCTACGGTTGTGTACCAATCTCAACTTTAACTCATGAATTTCAGAGGAGTTGTCTCTTGTTTCTTTTATTTTTCTCTCTCATTAATTTTCTTCTCTTTTAATATTGCATTGTTCTTGGAAACCCACCTTCGTTTTGGCTTGTTCCCATGGGTGTCATGCGAACATCCAACTACAAGTAGGCTCCTTTCACAACTTAAACTCTTATCTTTTTTTTTTTTTTTTTTGGGAAATAATGAGCGCATTTTTTCTTAATGACCGCATCACGTGATCTCATCTGCTCAAGACCTTCCCCACCCCCAAATTTAGAGGTACGCAAGGTTCTCATTGCGTTGTTTGGACAGAATAGACAAACACTTAGACAAAATTTCAAAAAGAAGGTTTGAGCAGAATTTTTTGAAAGATAAAATGTAAGTATTGCCTTAGCCAATCGAAATTTAACTAAGTGTTAGTTCAAAGAAATACAGAAGTATGGGCACAATGTTTCCTATAGTGTATGCTATATATATATATTCATTGCAGGCGTTCAATGAATAACACAAATTAAAAAGATCAAGTGAATATCGCAAATTTGAACAAAAGGATGCATAACAGATAGAGGCTTAGTTGCGTACTTGAAAAGAAATGTTTACTTAGTTGTATTGAAAATTAACTAAGTATAAAAAGAAATTAGGCAATTAACGCAATACAAAAATTTGAAGTATGTACAAAGAATCAAAGAATTGGCATCTATCACACTAGAAAAAAATAATAAATGAAGTTAGAAATAAAAGAATTGACCGCAAATAAAAATAATGTAAGTTATTGCAGAGTGTGATGAGGGTCTTGGTGGAGATGATTTTGATAGTGTAGTGAGGAGTTTCTTAAAAAAATCAGATGTTGCCGGAAGATGCGGATGGACGCATCGGATCCATAAAGTTATGTTGTCAAGGAAAATTAAAGTACTCATGGTTAGTGCTCCGCTAGTTGGTCTTTGGTGCAGGATGTCGATCATATTAAATGTTTTGCGCTGAAATATTGATCAAACACTTGCCTTGTCATGGTAGCACTACGTTGTAATGTCGACTCGCTCGATTACCGCATCAATTCGTCTGGCCAAAAAGGCTTGTTGTTGGAAGAATTATGTTCTTGCTATTGGGAGAAAGAGTTGTTTGTTGGTGGGCAAGAAGGGATGCATATCTGCTAGTTCAGCAGCTAAGGAAGCAAACGGTGGGTTATGCCTGCAATGCCTCACCATTAACTGTTTTTGGGGTTTGGACAGAAGTGCCTTCACTCAATATCGTGTGGTGTCATCAACATGCCCGGTGAGTGGAAGGGGAGTTTGTTGGTGATATGAGTAAAGGTTGAGGATGGAGCTACTGGATATGCGGTTGAGAATCAGGGCAAGGAGAAGATTTGGTAAAGTGCTCAGGGAAGGAGAAGAATGTGTCGGGAGGCTTGGGGGTGAATAATTAAGGGTAAATGATCAAGGGTTCTGGTCTTGCGTTGATGAGTTCTTGAACTTTTCCCTTTTCCTTTGTCGTCTTTGCACTGTTTCTTTGGCTTGGGTTGTTGCGGCTGCATTTAAATCATGACAGGCCTCTTCAATGGAAGCTCGGGGACAGTATGGGAATTCTTGAGGAGCAACCTCAAAATCTTGACGTTTTATGAGGCCATGAACTTCAGGCATGGGTTCTTTCCTCAATGCCTACACCCATTTGATAAGCATAAAACTGAGACAGTCCATGGGAAGAAATATTGAATTCTCTTGATGTAGCCCCACAAAACTTCGAATTTGTCTTGCGATCAACTGGCCCACATCGATTGGAATGGCGCAAGCAATGCAATATGCAGCCATGACCCAATCCCTCGAAATTGTTTTGTCATGGGAAGTCGGGATGAGTTGTTGTTTTACCAAATATACCCAAAGTCGCACCTCGGGAAGCAGTGTCTTAGACGCCAGAGTTCTGATGCCTCTTAATGAAACCGTCCACTTAGTGCCCGATTGCATCAATGTTTGCAGTGCATCTTCCATCTTCTCTTTAGTAGGATCATCAATGATTTATTACCCAGTGCATCTGGTTTGCTCTTCATCAGGAATAATTCATTGATGTCCTTTGTGCTGAAAGACACCATTTGCCCTTTTATGGTCACCACATCTTTGGTGCCATGTAGCCATCCATTTTAGAAGTTGCGCACTACCTTGGCAATGAAAATTGCTGGGCACTGACAAAATGTTTCCCATCCGTGCTCCAGTATAACGCTTGTGATCAGGTCTAGTAGTGGCATTGGCGCGGGGAAAAATCCTGTCTCCATCAGCATGTCATCATTTTCTCTCTTCCTCGATGGACACTTCTTTGCTAACGCAGGCTCACTACTTTCTATAACTGCTTTGCCCTTTGCTTTAGTTAATGCAAGGTGGGATTCTTGCCTTTGTTTCCTTTCCCTTTCCTTGCATTGTTCCTCTTTCTCCTGTTCAGCAAGTTCCTTACCCTTCTTTTCTCTTATGCGCTAAACATTTGCTCAGTGTTTCCTCTTCTTCTCCTCTTTCTTCTTCCTTTCTTCTTCTTTTTCTTCTCTCTCTTCTCCTTCAACTTCTTTTTCAAACTGCTCGAAGGCCAAAAAAATGCATTGTTCCTCTTCGAGCCTTTTCCTTTCTTCTTCTACCACAATCTCATTGTTGTAGCGCACCTTCTCATCTTGTAATTTTCTTCTTCGATTACCTTCTGCGATGATGAGTTTTGCTCGCAACATTTTCTCCTACTTCTCTTCCTCATCATTTCTTCTCCTCTCTTGCTCTTCTAACGCATCTATCAAAATTGGAAGGTCAATGGTTGACCCTTGTGGCACATTCTCCTTGCGATGCCGTATCAAGGGGGTGATTTCCACATTTTCTCCTTCATTAGTCACAACCGTTTACGATGTTTCATGTTGCGTTGATTCTCTTAGTTGCACTGATTCCCCTTTGTCCTCCCTCACGGAGGTGGATTCTTCGTCCAGCTCTGGGCTCTCAGCCGTCATTCTCCTCTCTTTCTCCTTCTTTAGGCGCCATTCCTCCTACCTGCTTACTTTTCTTTCACTTCTTTCATTCTTCTTCTTCAACTTGGCCTCCTCATCTTCTTCATCCTTCAACTCTCTTTTCTTTGCCCTTCTTCTCCTTCTTCTTCTCTTTAGCCCCTTCAAGCTGCTTTTTCGCCACCACTACCTCCAAAGTGACCCTGATGGGTCCCTCATAGGATTCTACATTAGAAGTTTCCTTAGGATCAAGATGGCCAGAGCGCTTCTCCTTTACTCTTCCTCCATCGCCTCCTCCGAAGGCAGTGGTTGGTTCACAACCCCAGCTTCGGGCAATCCTCCTCCTTTCTCCAAGTTGCTGAGAATGCTCCCAACATCTCCTTATTGTCCTATCTCTTCTTTTCACTCTCAGAGGAGAATGTTGGGAGTGGGGTGCTTTCAGAACTTTGCCCCCTTTTGAACTGAAGTGGCCTGGCTGGTAAGGGATTTCGCCGGGGTCTTTCGGTGACTCGAGGGATGGTGTGTGGCTAGGCAGCGAGATGACAGCTGGCTGCAAGGAATACTGCCTCTCGCATAGAGAGTTGGGTTTTCGAGGGTGATGAGGGTGAAGAAGATGGCTAGGAAGATTGGTCTGCCATGGATGCTAGAGTAAAAGAAAACTGGAAATTCTTTAGGGTTTTAGGAAGAGGGAAACAATCTGGTATACAGAGTGCTCTAGGGTTTCTGTTTGCAAATGAGATCAAATGGACTCACAGACGGAGGAAATGGAATTTATAGGTTGGGCCTTGATGGACCCAATGCGAATTCTATAGTGGCAAGCCTCGAGCTACTCAAAAGCCTGCTGCTTGCACTCCTCACATTTGTGAAGCATTAGAGAATGACGTCCTTTCGTCTGCTAAATCATCATTTCCTTGGAAGACGAGGCGATTGGACTTCTCAGTTTGCAAAAAGAATTATCTTTAGTGTTTTATTCGAATGGGCGCAAGGTGAAGAATTAATGTAATGAGTTCATCAATGCAAATGCATCTTTGTAGAGGACGGGCAACAACGCATGTATCCCCGCAACACACCCCTTAACGCAATGCGTTTTTGGAGGATGGGCGCATGGTATTTCTACCAGTGCAACACTACCTCAACATAGTGCATTTTTTCTAATGACGGGCAAAGAACACATATGAGCACAACACACCCCTCAACGCAATGCATTTGAATTGGATGAACGCAAAGTGTATCTTGTGGGTACAAGATGCACCCATCATCGCAATGCATACCGGGTGTTGATTGTTTTATTATTAAAAAAAAATCATCAATGCAAGTCACACGAACCTTGCGGTAATAATTTTCTTCTTATTAATAAATCATTCACCAACATTTAAGAATAACGCATTTATGACAGAAAAGTATGGAATAAAAAGAAAATGGAAATAAATGCAAGAGAAAACATAAAGTCATAAAGTCATAAAAACAAATTAAATGAAGCGATAAATGACAAAGTTCATAAAGCAATAAATTCAAAAAGCAAGTAAACATAGGGTTGAGATATGGACCGGAAGACAATTTTCTCCTGATGAACGCAATCCACACTTCCGTAGGCGGTCCAGCTTGCCTACCCAATGTCTTCAGAGACATTGCTCCTTCCTATGAGATCCAGGGGCTTCAGAATTGCTTGGCAACGTTCTAGATGTTCTATTACGTAACTTGGATGCCAGCTGCCCCACTTGAATCTCCAAATTTCTAATTGAAGACGCCTGCGCCTGCATCACCGCATCGTTTTTATCCATGTATTTCTTGAGCAGGGCCTCCAATGAATTACTAGAGGTGTTTGAAGATGAGGAAGATTGATTGTGCGACTGTCTCTGTTGACCCTGATTCTGATTGTGGTGAAAAGATGGGGGGTTCCCTCGATTCCCTAAGTTGCCATTTTGATGGTTATTTGGCCCACCTTGGTTTTGATTCCCTCCCCAACTGAAGTTAGGGTGACTTCTCCAACCAGGATTATACGTGTTGCTGTAGGGGTTGTTCTGGATTGTACATACTTGTTGCATGTTCAATGGGCACATTTTCGCTGCATGGCCTCCTCCATAATTAACGCAACTGATTGCAACCACTTGTGCCGGTGCATTGGGTTACGATGATCCTTGGGAGAGGGCACCTTAATTAAGTGCCATCAACTGGAGGATAGAGGTTACTGCGGCCATTTGGGCGGCCAAAGTAGTCATTGTCTCCGCAGGGACAATGGTAATTTCATTTCTTCTTCTTTCAGAGCCTCTTCCTCCGTATCCATCATCAACCCAGTCATCCATATTCAGCGAGATGCGGTCAAGGATGACTTTGGCCTCAGTGTATGTTTTATCCATAAAACCTCCTGCCGCAGAGGCGTCAGTAACAGCCTGCGTTGATCTGTTCAGGCCATTATAAAAGGTCTCCATCAGGACGCAAACGGGTATCCCGATATGCAGGCAATTCTTCACCAGTCTTCTAAATCGTACCTAGGCAGTGCTAAGGGTCTCGTTATCCATCTATTCAAAGTTCAACACGTTCTTCTGTTGCCTTGCATTGACAGCCGGAGGGAAGAACTTCTTCATAAATCGCTCAACCAACTGATCCCATGAAGTAATCTCATTTGGCTCCAGTGAATGAGCCCACCTCTTGGTCTCATCCCTCAAGGTGTAAGGGAAGAGATATAATCTGATACCTTCTGGGGTAACACCAGGTATAGAGAAGTTACCGCACATCTCGACGAAATTGGTCAGATGGGCATGTGGATCCTCACCTTGCAGATCACCAAACTGCCCCGCATTCTGAATCATTTGGAGCATGATCGGTTTGATCTCGAATCTTGCGTTCTCCTCAACTATTGGCCTTGAAATTTCGGACGAAAAATCATATAGATTGGGTGCCGCATAGTTTCTCATCGAAATGTTGCGATCAGACGCAAGAAAAATGGGATCTTGCGCTGGTCGTCCCACCCCCTGATTTACTTCAGGTGCCACATTATCATTATTATTATCTGCCATGTTGGCCTTCTTTCGCCAAGCTCGGTTCTAGCGTGCCCTTGCGCGAAATGTACGCTCGATCTCTAGGTCAGCTTCGAATTCTAGGTCAGTCCCAGTACTCATAAACCGTCAGACCTGTCTCTTATACACATCTAGATGTGTATAAGAGACAGTAGCGTGCCCTTGCGCGAAATGTACGCTCGATCTCTAGGTCAGCTTCGAATTCTAGGTCAGTCCCAGTACTCATAAACTGTTAAACTACTCTCCACGATAAACAGCCAGTACAAAGAGATCTGTCCTACAAAATATCACAAACATACTCAACAATAACCGTTACCAATCCCCGACAACAGTGCCATAAACTTGGTATGCATATTTTGATGTTGTCTAAATAAGCATGTGGACAAATATGGATAATGATGAATGTGAATCATGCAAGCTCATGTTGCCATAAACTTGATGTGTTATGTTATGCAGTGTTATGCTTATTTACACTTTATACGATACTCCTTTTGGATATATGCGTTGTTAACTAAATGCTTGTAGTATGTGTAACGCATAAAATTAAGATATGATTGATGATGTTCTATGCTCGAAATGATGCGATACTATCACTAGATATGTGTTAATAATGGTTGTTCACGTAGTATGCCATGCGTTGTCACAAGTTTTCTTACGATAGAACCAAGTGTAATTCCATCGCAAGTTTCTTGGTGTGATCCGAGGTCGAACAAGCGGACTGATTTAGGTTATTGTGGTATGTTCATGATATATGCGACCAAGTTTTCAATCTTTAAAAATGTGTTTGTACAGGTATATAAATTGTGATAAAATAAAGTAAAGAGGTAAAGATGCAATAATAAAATGAAATACAATAAACCTAAGCTAGATGATACAAGATACAAGCTTCATGTACAAGATGTTGGGGTTAAGGCTAGCTGTGAAAGTTGTGCAAAGACGTGGAATGTGGTGGCAAGTCTTATGAACAGAATAGAAAGAGAAAGACAAATAATATAAAGAACGCAAGTTCTCAATTGCGTTGAAGCTACATATGTTGTTCTACTCTTCTCTTGACGTACACCTTTCACTAATCGACCGCGCTCCCACATGTATGTGGTGAAACGGAGACTAACGTAATGAACGCAAGGTTGCTTCCATGTCTGGAAGTACTACTCGCTTTAGTTAACGCATTCTTCTGACCTTTTCTCGATAGATCAGAATGGCATCTTCACTTCTACTCTCACAGGTGAAGATTCCGTCTAGCATGCCTTAGCTAAACGCATTTTATATCTTTAACATAGATTAAGTACTTAGTTAATTCATACTGCTTATCAAGGAATTACGAAGACATCATGAAGAAAGTGATTGATGGGTGAACGGAAATAGACAGAAAATGGAAAATGAAAGCTATCGAAACATTTAATATGTCTATTAAGCATTTAATACATGGTGTGTGAATGAAAAGATAAAGGAAACATGAAATACAACGATGAAAGAGATACAACAGATACAAAGAAGTGCCACTATTTTGGCACTGATTCGATAGAGATCTGCTTGCCGGATAGGATAGATTTGATGGTAGGAAGAGCTTCCTTCTCAGGCTTGCTCCATCGGTAGCAGGGATCTTTGCATAGAGCTTTCAATTGGGTGTTTGGCAGGTTAGATCTGAGATTCACCTCTCGGCCTTATCTCATCTTCTTCCTGGATTTCTTCACTCAAGCACTCAGCTCAACCTTTTCTCTCAACAGTTTTGCAGCATTTACCCCATATCCCGTAGCATACTTTTTCTCTGAAATCAATGGGGTATTTATAGGTGCAGGTCTTTGACTCTGGCCTTGTTGTCCCCACCTGATTGTCATGGTAATTCCGAAGATGGATGGATATTATTCCTTCTATTATGCAATCAGATCGTCAATTCTGCACAACCGTTAGTTGTACATGCGTCTCAATCCTCCACTTTTGCTTTGCTCAGCTGCATCTTTCGATCATGGATTCGCATGTGGTGTTGTTTTTATTACCACATGCGGTTGAAACACAGCTCTGGATCTACTATCACATTGCACTGTCATTGCGGTAATCGTCTCTTCATTGTTGATTGACGGGTGCAATGTGACAGAGATGCATTGATCAGTTTCTCGTGAGCCTTGAGCGCAAGCGGTGACTTGGTCTCCTGTAAAACAAAGTAAAATTCGGCTTGTCTTCCATCTTTATGGTGTTAGTGGGTGTAATTGCAAACATTTATAATTATTATAATACTAGGCCAATTTTCATACAATCAGCGCATATTTACTAACTTTTGACCGCAATATCTAGATAAGGTGGCATAAATAACTTGTATTTCTACAAGTTATCACACCCTCAAATTTAGATATATGCTTGTCCTCAAGCATATCTTCTACTAAGGCAATCATGCTCAATTCCTATCCCCTATTTTTGTGACGATTGGTTGCTCCAAATGTTACACTTAGGCACATTACTTGACATCGCAATTTCCTTCTATCTTTGTTAATTCTTAGCAAACCCTACTTTATTCTTCTACATGACAAAATTTAGCTCAAAGATGCTTTTCTAGTTTTCAAAATAGAAGGTTTATCTCTTCTTTGTCAGAACAACTTGATGTGTCTATATGCGGTGAGCAAAACTTTGCGTCATTTATTCACTTAGAGACTGTTGATCATGGTTACACTCTTCGTTTTGGCTTATCCCCACAGGTGTCATGCGGACATCCAACTACGGTTGTGTGCCAATTTCAATTTTTACTCATGATAATCAGAGGAGTTATCTCTTGCATCCTTTTATTTTTGTTTTTGTTTCTTTCTTTTTTTTTTTTATATTGCGTTGTTCTTGGAAACCCACCTTCGTTTTGGTTTGCTCCTATTGGTGTCATACGAACATCCAACTATGAGCAGGCTTCTTTTACAACTAAACTCTTATCAGGTTGGGACAATTTTGAGGTTTTCCCTTGCGCTGACATTGGAGTTTTGCATAAAAAATATATTTTTTTTTTAAATAAAAATGGAAAAATTTTCTTAACTACAGCATAATCTTGATCTCATCTGCTCATACCTTCCCCACCCCCAAATTTAAATATGAGCAAGGTCTCATTGCATTGTTTGGAAAGACTAGACAAACACCTAGAAGAAAATTTCAAAAAGAAGGTTTGAGCAGAACTTTGAAAGATAAAAGGTAAACTACTACTAAACTGAGAATTAACTAAGTGTTAGTCAAAATTTACTAAATGTGGGAAATATTTCTAAGTATAAACATGTAATACATCATAGCAACGCAATGAAGATCGTAAAAATAAGAGATTTAGAATGTCACCAAAATTGACAAAGGAAGATAAAGAAAGAGGCACAGGCAAAAAGTGGAGTGAATATATACTCTGATTGTATTGACTATTAATAAAGTATACAAATAAATTACAAATGAACGCATTATAAAATTTTCTATTGTCTGTACAAGAGTCAAAGAATTTGATTACTTTACAAATAATAAATGAATTAAATACAAATAAAGAATGGCTGCATAAAAAATCGTATTGGAAGAAAGTGTAAATACTAAGATTGAGGAGCAGGGGGATCTGGTGGGTTTTGAGGTGGTGTAGAAGGTGCTTCTTCAAAATTTAAGTGTTGCCAGAGATGTAGGGCCACCATTGGACCATGAAGATATGCGGTAAGAAAGTTGAAGTACTCTTGATCACGCTCCGCAATCATTCTCTAGTGCATATGGACTTTATAAATGTTGCGCTGCATGTTGATTAACGCCTCTCTTGATGTGACGGCACTGCTTTGATATCATCAATGCGCTCCATTACTACCTCAAATCGTTGATTGAAGAAGTGTTGCTGTTGAGAGAAGAGTTGTTGTTGTTGGGAGAATAGGGATCTCATTTCTACTAACTCAGTAGCCATGGAGGTGATGGAGGGTTGTGCTTGCGATGTCTTGCCAGCATCGTTTTGGGGTTGTTGGGTAAACAGGAGAGTTAGGGACAAGAAAAAGGTTTGCAAAATGCTCATGTAAGGGGGAAGAGGATTGCACTGGCGGGCTTAGAGGGCTTGGAGAAGGGATGACTAAGGGAAGAGGATCCATAGGTTCAAGATTTTGCATTGGTGACTCCTAGACCTTCTCTTTTCCCTTATCCTCTCTTCGTCTTCTTTTTGGTCTAGGTTCCAGCGGCGTATTTAAATCGATCGCAGGCCTCTTTGCTGGCAGCTCGGGGCAGTGTGAAGAATCTTTGAGGAGCATCATCAATATTTTTATGTTGATGACACCGTGGACTTCGGGCATGGGTTCCTCATCAATGCCTACACTCATAGACAGGCATAGACTTGAAACGATCCACGGGAAGAAGTACTGCCCTCGAACATGCCCCACTAATGCTCTGATCTGCCCCGCGATCAACTACCCTACGTTGATAGGGATGCCGCGGGCTATGTAGTATGCGGCCATGACACGATCCCTTGATACAATTCTGTCGTGCGTCATTGGATTAGCCGCTTCTTGACCAAATAAACCCAGAGCCTTCCCTCCGGCAGCAAGGACTTGGACACTAGGGTACGGATGCCTTTGAGCGAGACCGACCACTTCGTGCCCGGTTGCGTTAGTAACTTCAACGCATCCTCCATCTGCTCTTCTATGGGATCATCAATAATCTTGTTCCCTAGCACATCAGGGTTGTCCTTCATTTGATAAATTTCATTGATGTCCCTTGCGTTGAAGGATACTGTCTCTCCCTTAAAGGTCACCGCATCCCTATTTTCATGTAAGCGCCCGCGATAAAAGTTTCGCACTACCTGAGGCACTATGATGGATGGGCATTGGCAGAATGTATCCCACCCATGCTCCACAATTATGCTCGTGATGAGGTCAGGTAGTGGGGTCGGTGCAGGGTAGAAACCCATCTCGATCAACATATCATCGTTCTTCTTTTTCTTTGATGATCGCTTTTTGGCTGTTGCGGGTTCACTGCTTTCTGCTATGGCCTTGGCTTTTGCCAACGCGAGACGAGCTGCTTGTCGTTCTCTCTTTTCCCGCTCTCTAAGTTGCTCTTCTTTCTCGCACTCGGCGAGCTCTTTGCTCTTGCTCTTATATAAGCGCTTCTTATTAGCTTCGCGCTTGTTCTTCTTCTCCTCCAACAACAATCTGTCTTTTTTTTCCTTCTTTCTCCTCTCTTCTTCCTCTTCTTCTTTTTCTTCTCTCGGAAACTCTTCTTCGAATTGCTCAAAGGCCAGCAACAGGCGCTGTTCCTCCTCGCGCTTCCGGATCCCTTTAAGTCTGGTAAGCTCATTATTGCGTCGCATTTTTTCAAACTCCAATCTTCTTCTTCTATCCCCCTCTGCGATGATGAGCTTGCCGCTCTCCATCTTTTCTTACTTCTCTTTTTTTCTTTTCTTTTTTCTCTCTATCTCTTCTAATGCTAAAATTAATCTTTGAAGGTCAATTGTGGACCCTTGCAGCGCATTTTCCCTGCGATGCCGCATTAGCAGGGTTTCCTCTGCTTCTTCTCCTTCATCCGTCACAACCAATTACGTTGCTTCAGGTTGCGCCGGTTCCATCAATTGTGTCGTTTCCCCCCTATCCTCCCTTATGAAGGTTGATTCTTCATCCTTCTCAGGGCTTGCAGCCCTCTGTCTTGCTTCTTCTTCTTCTCTTAGGCACCTCTTCTCACGTCAACGCAATCTTCTCTCCTCTTTCTCCTTCTTCTTCCTCTTCTTCTTGGCCTCTTCATCTTCATCATCATCCTTTTTCTCTTTGTTTTTTCTTTCCTTGTGATGATGTGAAGACTCTACCTCTCCAGCCTTCTTTCCCTTCTTCTTCTTCTTATCTTCCTTCTCAGCCCCTTCTGGCTATTTCTCTCTCTTAGTATCTTCCTTCTCGGCCTTTTCTGGCCGCGCATCCCCTATAACCTCCTCCATCGTAGTGTCAGGGGTCACTAATGCAACCTCTACTTCCATGGCCTCCTCGACTGCGATCTCTTCTTCTTCTCTTTCCTTGATCGCAATTTCCTCTTCTTTTCTTCTTGGAGGTTCATCATAAATTTCTGTGATGACAGTTGCTTCCTGAGTCTCTGGGACCAGAACATCATTCCCCTTTTCTTCTTCTTCAACCACCACTTCTTCCACCACCACTACTCCATCCTTCACTGGTTCATCCGCCACTACCGTCGCCTCCTCCTCTATAAGCAGTGGTTGGTTTACAACCTCTGCCTCGGGTAGTCCACCTCCTTGCTTCAAGGTACTTAGGATGTTGCCAAACACCTCCGCATCATCTCGTCTCTTTCTCTCGCTTTCAGTGGAGATGGCAGATGTTGGCGTAGGCATGCTCTCGGTGCTTCCTTCTCTCTTGAACACAGGAGGCCTAACGATCAAGGGATTTTTCCGGGATCTTTCGGCGATTCTAGGGATGGTGTGGGCTTGGGCAGCAAGCCTGCGACTGGCAGCCAGGAATGCTGCCTCTCGCATGGCTACTTGATCAGGGGTGGAAGGTGAAGCGGATTGGTTTGGGGTTTGGTCAGTCATGGATACAAGCTTGGAAGGGCTGATAAAAACTCGAGCTACTGGGGAGAAAGAAAGGTTTGGGATGCAAGACGCTTAGGGTTTCTGGTTTGCCAAAGTGAGGTAAAGGTTTTCAATGAAGGCGAAGGTTGTATTTATAGGTTGGGCCGTGGTGGGGTCCAACGCGATTTTTGCGGCGGCTGGCCTCGAGCAGCTCAACAGGCGCGTCGTTCCACCTCCCTCATTTATGGAATTTCAGAAAAAAAGTGTCCTTTCGTCTGCCAAGTCATAATTGCTTGGGGATACAAATCAATTGAAATTCTTCCCAAATTGCCAAATGAATTTTTCTTTAATATTTTATTTGAATGGACACATGAAAAAGAATAACACATTGTGCTCACCAATGCAATTATATCTTTGCAGAGGACGGGCATATATCCCCGCAACACACCCCTTAACCAAAGCATTTCTGGAGGATACCTCAACATGGTGCATCCGGCTAAGGACGGGCAAAGGACATATGCAAGCGCAACACACCCCTCAACTCAATACAGTTGAGTTAGGTGAACGCAAAGCATTCCTGATTGGTTTGATATATGTCCATTGTCGTCTTGCTTTCTTGTTGTTAATTGTTTTATTATTTTTATTTTACAATTTTCATCAGCGCAAGTGTTGTGGCTTGCGACAATAGATTTTCCTTTATCACTCAATCATTCACAATTTAAAGCACAACGCATTGATTACAAAAAAAAAAGTCAAAGAATTAAAGACGAGATAGAATTAAATGCAAAGAAGTGAATGAGGAAATAAATTCATAAAGTCAAAAATTGAATTAAATGAAGAGTTGAAGATAGAAATCAGAATTTAAAGAGACAGAAATTCAATAAAGCATTAAACATTGTATTGAGATATGGACCGAAAATTGCGTTGTCCTGGGTGAGCGCAATCCACATATCCGCAGGCGGTCAGGCTTGCCTGCTCAATGTCTTAAGGACATTGCTCCTTCCCTGTAGATCCCAAGGCTTCTGAATTGCTGGGCAATGTTCCCGGTGTTCAACTTCTTAGCTCAGAGGCCAACTGACCCACTTGGATCTCCCGATTCCTTATAGAGGACATTTGTGTTTGCATCACTACATCATTTTTATCCATATACTGCTTCAGCAGCGTCTCTAACGAGCCTCTCAAGGTGTTAGACGATGATGGTTGCTGGCTATGCGGTTTTGATTGCCCTTGGTTATGGTGAAAAGAAGGATTTCCTCTACTGCCCCCTTGATGGTTCACTGGCCCCCCTAGGTTGGGATTGCCTCCCCAACCGAAGTTATGATGGCTCCTCTAGCCTGGATTATAGGTGTTGCTGAAGGGGTTGTTCTGGATAGCACACACTTGATGAAGTTTCATGGACTCACATCAGCTCCGTGAGCCCCTCCACAATTGACGCAACTGATTACGGCCACTTGAGCCGGTGCAGTGGGTTGCTAATTGTGGAGCAATGGCTCCTTGGTTATTGCCATTGGCTGAAGGATCGAGGTCACCATGGTCATCTGCGCGGCCAACGTGGTCATTGTCTCCGCAGGGACAATAGCTGTTTAAGATTTCCTTTTATCGGCACCTCGGCTTCTATAACCATCGTCGATTCAATCATCCATATTTTGTGAGATGCGGTCGAGGATGACTTTGGCCTCTGTGTATGTCTTATCCATAAAACCTCCTGCCGCAGAGGCATCAGCAATAGCCTGCATTGCTCTGTTCAGGCCATTGTAAAATGTTTCCATCAATACGCAATCGGGAATCCTGATATGCGGGCAGTTTTTCACCAGTCTCCTGAATCGCACCCAGGCGGTGCTCAGGGTCTCATTCTCCTTCTGTTTAAAGTTCAACACATCCTTTTGTCGCCTTGTGTTGACGGCAGGTGGGAAGAACTTCTTCATGAACCGCTCCACCAATTGCTCCCATGAAGTGATCTCATTTGGCTCTAGTGAGTAAGCCCACCTCTTTGCCTCGTCCCTCAATGTGTAAGGGAACAGATACAATCTTATATCTTTTGGGGTCACATCAGGTAAGGAAAGATTGCCGCACATCTCGACAAAGCTGGTCAGATGGGCATGTGGATCTTCACCTTGCAGACCCCCGAGCTGCTCAGCATTTTGAATCATCTGCAACATGACCGGCTTAATCTCAAAATGTGCGTTCTCCTCCACAGTCGGCCTCGAGATTCCAGGCGAAAAATCATACAAATTGGGTGTCGCATAATTATGCATCGAGATGTTTCGATCAGCCTCCAGGAAGACAGGATCCTAAGCCGGTTGAACAGCCCCTTGGTTCACAACTGGCATCACGTTATCGTTATTGTCCGCCACGATGGATGCCTTCTTTCGCCTAATTCGGTTCTAACGTACCCTTACACGGAAAGTTCGCTCGATCTCAGGATCAGTCATAAATTCAAGTTCAGTACAATGAGATCTGTCCTACAAAATACCAAAGACACACTCAAACAATAAACCGTTAACCAAGTCCCCGGCAACGGTGCCATAAACTTGTAACGCATAAAATTAAGATATGATTGATGATGTTCTAAGCTCGAAATGATGCGATACTACCACTAGATATGCGTTAATGATGGGTGCTCACGTAGTATGCCATGCGTTGTCACAAGTTTCCTTACGATAGAACCAAGTGTAATTCCATTGCAAGTTTCTCGATGTGATCTGAGGTCGAACACGGGGACTGATTTAGGTTATTGTGGTATGTTCATGATATATGTGACCAGGTTTTCAATCTTTAAAAATGTGTTTGTACAGTTATATAAATTGCGATAAAATAAAGTAAAGCGGTAAAGATGCAATAATAAAATGAAATACAATAAACCTAAGCTAGATGATATAAGATACAAGCTTCATGTATAAGATGTTAAGGTCAAGGCTGGCTATGAAAGTTGTGCAAAGACGTGGAATGCATCGATAAGTCTTATGAACAGAATAGAAAGAGAAAGACAAATAATATAAAGAACGTAAGTTCTCAATTGCGTTGAAGCTACAAATGCTGTTCTACTCTTCTCTTGGCGTACACCTTTCAGTGATCGGCCGCGCTCCCACATGTCTGTGGTAAAACAGAGACTAACGTAATGAACGCAAGGTTGCTTCCATGTCTGGAAGTTCTACTCGCTTTAATTAATGCATTCTTCTGACCTTCTCTCGATAGATCAAAATGGTATCTTCACTTCTACTCTCACAGGTGAAGATGTCGTCTAGCATGCCTTAGCTAAACACATTTTATATCTGTGTATAACACAGATTAAGTATTTAATTCATATTGCTTATCAAGGAATTAAGAAGAAATCATGAAGAAAGTGATTGATGGGTGAACGAAAATAGACAGAAAATGATAAATGAAAGCTATCGAAACATTTAATACGTCTATTAAGCGTTTGATACATGGTGTGTGAATGAAAAGATAAAGGAAACATGAAATACAACAATGAAAGAGATAGAACAGATACAAACAAGTGCCACTATCTTGCCACTGATTCGATGGAGATTTGCTTGCCAGATAGGATGGATTTGATGGTAGGAAGAGCTTCCCTCTCAGGCTTACTCCACTAGTAGTAGGGATTTTTGCACAGAGCTTTCAATCGGGTGGTTGGCAGGTTAAATTTGAGATTCACCTATCGGCCTTATCTCGTCTTCTTCTCGGATTTCTTCACTCAAGCACTCAGCTCAGCCTTTTCTCTCAACAGTTTTGCAGCATTTACCCCGTATCCCGTAGCATACTTTTTCTCTGAAATCAATGGGGTATTTATAGGTGCAGGTCTTTGACTCCAGCCTTGTGGTCCCCACCTGATTGTCATGGTAATTCCAAAGATGGAGGGATATTATTCCTTTTGTTATGCAATCAGACCGTCAATTCTACACAATCGTTAGTTGTACACGTGTCTCAATCCACCGCTTTTGCATTGCTCAGCTACATCTTTCGATCATGGATTCGAATGCGGTGTTGTTTTTATTACCACATGCAGTTGAAACACAGCTCTGGATCGACTATCGCATTGCGCCGTCATGACATTCAATACTAAGATTTAGCGTCTGAAACATGGTGTCATGATAGACTAAGAAGATGAATACAATTGATGATAAATAGATAGAAACAAATATAGAAGAGAGCCAACGACTTGACACAAATCTAGACGGTGGATTTGCTTACTGGTGTATGGAATGGATGAAGAGAAGAGTTTCCCTCTCAGGCTTGCTCGTCCGATAGAAGTGACCTTGGTACAGAGCTTCAACGGTGAGGATTGAAAGGATTTTTCCTGAGACTCACCTCTCGACCTTGTCTCTTAAATTTTCCCGGATCTTCTCCGATCAGGCTCTTCAGACCAGTCTCTCTCTCAATATACAAATATCAAAATATGCCCGTATCAAGTATATCTTCTTAGTGGAATGGCCGGAGTTATTTATAGGCTCAGCTTTGATTCTCTTACTTGTGGACCTCACTGTATTATTATGGCAGCTCCAAAAATGGTGGAGTGAATATTCCTTCTATTATGCAATCAATCCCTTCAAAAATGCACAACGGTCAGCTGTACACGCATCAGAATCCTCCGCAATTACGTTGCTCTTTACATATTTGATCGTGTGCCTGCATGCGTTGTTGTTTTTTATTACCACATGTGGTTGAGATTGTGGTAATCACTTAGCTCTTGATCGATTGTCGCATGCATCTTCATTGCATTGATCGTCTATTCATTTCTGAATGATTGGCGTAATACGATGTAGATACGTTGTTCTTTTTATCTTGAGCCATGAATGCATGCGGTGACTTGATTTCCTGCAAAACAGACTTGAAATATTCTCTTCTACCATCACAATGGTGTCAGTGGGTGTATTGACGACAATTTATAATTCTTGAATTTCTTAGCTAATTTCTCAACAATTGACTCAACTTTCCTTTCTTTTGGCTGCAATATCTAAATAAAGCAATATAAATAACTTGTATTTCTACAAGTTATCACCTACTTGCATCATCATCTCACCAGCCTCCAGCTGTCGCCAGGATCTAATCCTTTGAAAAGAAGAACAAACATGATTAGTGGCATCCGAATCAATTATCCAGGCAAAATCATCATTCTCCACTAAACAAGTTGCAAGTACAAGTAAATCATATTTACCTTTATTTGCCTTGGCCTTACCTTGGCAGCCTTCCTTTCCTTCAGCCAGCGAGGACAATTCCTCTTCAAGTGTCCATCTTGGTTGCAATGGAAACACTTTCCCTTTTCAACCGGTGGTGGACGCCTTCTTGGGGCGATAGGCGGCAGGTTAGCAGGTGCATTCCCTTTTCCCTTACCACCCTTCTTCTTCTTCCCCTTTGCATAGTTAGAAGTGGAAGGTGCAGAATTTGTTTCTGAGGTCGAACCTCTATGGAACGTCCTAGAATATGAAGCAACATTTGCCTCACTTTTCTTCCTCTCCTTACTTTTCAGTAAAGATTGATAGGTCTGCAACTCGTTGAGGAGAGTTGTAAGGTTATATCTCACTTTGTTAAGAATCACATTACTAACAAAGTGCATAAAGCTCTCTGTCAAAGAATGCAGGATTATGCTAACCTGGCTACCCTCAGCGATGGTAAACCCATTCAACTCTGCCACATTGAAGTAGACCATCATGTTAAGCACATGTACACGAACAGAGGTGCCTTCTTCCATTTACGAGTTGTATATGTACTTAAAAGCCTCATGTATAAGTTGTTCAGACGATTGTCTAAACATCCCCTGTAGGGACTCCATGATCTCATGCGCTGAGACCATGGGCTCATGTTTCTTAGCCAAGACTTCAGAAAGACTTGCCAAGATGTAGACTCGGGCCTTTTCATTCGCCCATGTCCATAACTCGTATGCCTCCCGAATATTTCGAGTGACATTTGGAGCTGGAATAGAAGGACAGACCTCCGTAAGGGCAAACATAAGATCCTCGATGATAAGAATCATCATGATCATGTGATTCCATGTCGAAAAGTTATCGCTAGTTAATTTTTCGATGCTAAGCAAAGCTACCATGGTTGTGGCCATTTTGAAAACTTGTTTCTGAAAATACGAACAAAAATTTATTAGATTTTGCTAAACCACGTTTAACCAATTTACATTTGCAAAGCTACAACAAATTGAGTCTCGTCGTTTTGTAAAGATACACATTGTTTGATGAATAAAATAATTGTGTATTTAATTCTGGCATTTACTCATATCCAATAAACAAAGCTCCTTGGTTATCTTATGTGAACTTAAGCATGTATATATGTATGAGGTTGTTTCCGCTGTTTCTGTAGGCAGGCGAAGTTATTTGTTTACAAGAAATGTTATCTGTTACTGGATAATGTTTTTGTACTTCCTCATATTAAGAGAAACTTAATCTCAGTTCATTGTCTCATTGAACAAAGCTATACCATCTTCTTTTCTAAGAATAAAATGTTTATTTTCAAGAATGGAATGGAGATTGGTTATGGTTCAATGGAAAATAACTTATAAGTACTAAGGTCGTTAATCATCAAAGCCTTGTTTAACACTGAAATGTTCAGTATAGAAACAACAGCTAAAAGACCAAAAGTTTCTCTTAAGGAAAATGCCCATCTTTGGCATCTAAGGTTAGGACACATCAACCTCAATAGGATTGAGAAGTTGGTGAAAAGTGGACTCCTAAAGAGTTTAGAAGAAAACTCCTTGTCGGTATTTGAATCATGCCTAGAAGGCAAGATGACCAAACGACCTTTTACTGGAAAAGGTTATAGAGCCAAGGAAGCTTTAGAGCTTATACATTCAGACCTATATGGTTCAATGAATGTTAGAGCTCGGGGTGGTTATGAAGACTTCATCTCTTTCATAGATGATTATTCAAGGTTCAGGTATCTTTTTCTAATGCAACGTAAGTCTGAAGCCCTTAACAAGTTCAAGGAGTACATAGCTGAAGTTGAAAACTTGTTAGGTAAGACGATAAAAACACTACGATCTCATCGTGGTGGAGAGTATATGGACCTCCAATTCCAGAACTATATGATAGAATATGGGATTAAATCCCAACTCTCGGCCCCTGGTACACCTCAGTAGAATGGTGTATCTGAAAGGAGAAACAGAACATTATTGGACATGGTTCGGTCTATGATGAGTTATGCTCATTTTCTAGACTCATTTTGGGGTTTTGCAATGGATACTACATCTTATATCCTGAACAACATTCCCTCAAAAATTGTTTTTGAAACACCTTTTGATTTATGGAGAGGTCGTAAAGGTAGTTTACGCCATTTCGGGATTTGGGGTTGTCCGGCACATGTGCTACTGACTAACCCAAAGAAGTTAGAATCGCGTTCGAAGGTTTGCCTCTTTGTAGGCTATCCCAAGGAAACGAGAGGTGGATACTTCTATGATCCGAGTAAGAACAAAGTGTTTGTTTTTATAAATGCTATCTTCTTGGAAGAATACCACATAAGGGATCATAAGCCACGGAGTAAGTTCGTTTTGCGTGAGATCTCTAGTGAGACTGAGATTGCTGAGGGTTCAACAAGAGTTTTTAAACAGCCCGACAAATCAACATGAGTTGATGAGGTCAAAATGTCTAGTCAACCAGCTCAAGAGTTGAGACTACCTCAACGTAGTGGGAGGGTTATGAACCCACCGGATCACTACATGTGTTTGATTGAAGCCCAAAACGTCATTTCGAATGATGGGGTCGAGGATCCGTTGTCTTTTAAGAAAGCAATGGAGGATATTGACAAAGATGAATGGGTTAATGCCATGAACCAGGAAATGGAGTCTATGTACTTCAATAACGTCTGGGAGCTTGTTGATCCACCTGATGGGGTAAGACCTATTGGGTGTAAGTGGATCTTTAAGCGAAAGAGAGGTGTAGATTGAAAGGTGCAAACCTTTAAGGCTAAACTCATGGCAAAGGGTTATACCCAGGTTGAGGGAGTTGACTATGAGGAAACTTTCTCTCCTGTTGTCATGCTGAAATCTATCAGGATTCTCCTGTTCATAGCCACATTTTATGATTATGAAATATGGCAAATGGACGTCAAGACTGCCTTTCTTAATGGTAATCTTGAGGATACCATCTATATGACTCAATAAGAGGGGTTCATAGTTCCAGATCAAGAGCAAAGAGTTTGCAAGCTTAATAGGTCTATTTATGGGTTGAAACAAACATCTAGATCTTGGAACATCATATTTGACACTGCGGTCAAGTTGTTTAGGTTTGATCAGAACGTAAATGAGCCCTGTGTTTACAAGAAGATCATCAACAGCTCGGTAGCTTTCTTGGTACTGTATGTGGATGATATCCTACTCATTAGGAATGATGTAGGGTATCTGACTGACATTAAGAAATGGCTAGTTACCCAGTTCAAAATGAAAGATTCGGATGTGGCAGAGTACGTTCTAGGGATCCAAATCATTCGGGATTGCAAGAACAAATGGTTAGCCATGTCTCAGGCATCGTACATTGATCAAATGTTGATCAGGTACAGGATGTAGGATTCCAAGAATGGTTTATTACTCTTCAGGCATGGAATCATTTTGTCTAAGGATCAATGTCCAAGACACCTCAAGAGGTTGAGAAGATAAGACAGATTCCCTATGCTTCCACTGTAGAAAGCTTGATGTATGCAATGTTATGTACCAGACCCGACATTTGTTATGAAATAGGGATTGTCAGTCGATATCAGTCCAATCTAGGATTTGATCACTGGATGGCGGTCAAGACAATCCTCAAGTATCTTCAAAGAACGAGGGACTACATGCTTGTGTATGGAGATAAGGATCTGATCCTTATAGGATACACAGACTCTGACTTTCAGACCGATAGACATTCTCGCAAATCGACATTGGGGTCAGTGTTTACTCTGAATGGAGGGGATGTAGTATGGTGAAGTATCAAGCAAGGATGCATCATAGACTCCACTATGGAAGTCGAATACGTAGTCGCTTGTGAAGCAGCTAAGAAGGCTGTTTGAATGAGGAAATTCTTTTTCAGATTTGGAAGTTGTTCCAAATATGGATTTGCCTATCACTCTCTATTGTGATAACAGCGGGGCTGTGGAAAATTCGAAGGAGCCTCGATGTCATCACCGGGGTAAGAACATGAACGAAAATATCACCTAATCAGGGAGATTGTTCATCACGGTGATGTGATAGTCACGAAGATCGCATTAGAGCACAACATTGTTGATCCCTTTACAAAGGCCCTCACGGCTAAAGCGTGCGAGGTCAACCTAGAGAGTCTGGGTCCGCGGGACATGCGCATCTTGTCTAAGGCAAGTGGGAAATGATACTGAGGTATGCCCTAGTTTATTGTATATTGTACATTTTTATATTGTATTGTACATTAGTCTCTCGAGTCATTAGGACAAGTGGGAGATTGTTGGGATTGGTGTCCTAATTCTCCCGAAGTCTCGTTGTTTTGTAAAGATACACATTGTTTGATGAATAAAATAACTGTTATTTAATTCTGGCATTTACTCATATCTAATAAACAAAGCTCCTTGGTTATCTTATGTGAACTTAAGCATATACATGTGATATACAAGTGGATCATACCTTAAGTGATAACCTAAATAGGTCTGTAGTATAAGGATTAAGGTGGGATACTTGATCCTAGTGGCACTACGGATATGGCCCGCTTTGTAGAGGTTTGCAAGTGTTGTGAACTACTACAGATGGTTGATTCTGACCATTCATGTGAAGACATGCAAGTGGGGGTGTCCCATACAAAGAGTTTGTATAAGACCGAACCACGAGATGACTAGACTCTATATATAATGTCGTTGATACTAGAGACTTACATCTCACCTAAATGACCATAGGTGACACGACCTCAATCTTGAGTATTTTGGGAACTCCTACCTTTGAGGGCGATCCTTTGATTAGTATGGGTGAGAGGGGCCAGATTGTCAACTCAACATGCCTAGCTTTTTGGGGACTTGTCTGATCGGGGAGCTGGGAACTCAATCCATAAGATGGAATTCACTCTTGTCCTAAAGCAGGGATAAGTAGAGAGATTGCTCCCTTAAGGGCTGATTTCAGGGATTGAACATAGTGGCCACAGTTTCTCTTTGGAAGAGAGGACTCGGTCATGGTAGGATTATGACTTATGTTCATTAAAGGGATCAGTAGTACTTAAGAAGTTAAATGTAACTATAGGGTATAACAGTTATTGACCCAGCGGTACTTACAAGCGATCTGTGAAGGGTTATCGCACTTCTGATTGGTTAAGATGGACACATAATATATCTGTGGTAAGGAGAGTTCAGCTGTTGGTCTTTAGTGGACTGCCTGACAGTTAACGGATGGTAGATCCCGTGACTAAAAAGATTAGTCAGGTATTCACGTACCGTTGAAGCTTCGAGCTACAGGTCCATAAGGTCCCTTTGGTAGCTCAATGGATTCAGTGGAGGATCAGTTCTTGGTGTTGATTTGAATTGTTCAAATTGACAAGAGGGCTATTCACAAACCGGTGGGCACCCAATGCAACAACGCCCAACCAAGCATCCACCATCGTCCATGTTATACATCCTCAACGCCAGCCACACCTACGAGATGCCCAGGAGTAAAACGCCCCGCCTATGCACTCAACGTTGCCCATGCTCGATGCCCAGTGCTAGACGTCAGTGGCTACACCTAACCTCACGCCCACTTACCACACACCAAATGCAAGGTTTGCCACCCACTTACCTAGCTTGTGTGCATCCCGGTGCCTATACCCTACCCATCTGTGCAACCAACTACCCATCAATCTACATAAGGGTTGTGTCTAAGTTATTTGGCGTTTTCGTGAGTTATTTTGAGTCCAACCAAGCCTTCGTGGATTTTTAAGCTATAAAGTAATTAAATATGGACTGCAAGGAAAATTTAAGGGCTAAATGGAAACTAAGGGAGATATGAATAAGTGTATGAAATGTTTAGAAGCTATTAAGTTTAAGAGGTTGTTTAGAGGTTAATCAGGGGTATATATCCCATTTTTCAGGCCAAACGGAGATCAAAGTGGTCTACAAACCCTTAGGAGCCAATCAGTGATTGTGAGTAACAAATATTTTCAAATTAAATTCCCTTAATGCTTTCAAAGCATGGTTTTCTCTGAAATAGGTTGTTTATCTTGAAGTCATGTTGCGAATGATTTTTATCATAAGTTTTATGATTTATTTTCCCCAAAAGTTATGTCTAAGCATGATTATATAACTTGAGCTTTTCTAGCATGATTCTTAACATTATGTTTCTAAAGAAAGATATTTGCTCTTCATGCTTATGTATCTATGGATTGTTTACAAACCTTGATGTTTAAAGTATAGTTTACAAACCATTGTGTTATGTACCCTAATTTAGAGACTTCCGATATCCAAGGAGATGAAGGTATTCGAGAAGTCCAGTAAACAAGTATAATAGGTCTTTGGGACCCACCTTGGCACACATATAGATTTTGGGCCATGTGTAGGGTGCTTAGACTTTTGGGTGCATTACGTACACGTATGAGAGTTATCGATGTTGATTGTATTGAGTTTATTCTATGCTAGGTACAAATATCAATGTTCAGTATTGAGCTTGCTCTACCTCAAGTAAGGTTTATAGGTACCAATTTTATGAAAATTTATGAACAATGAGATTTTAAGTATGATATACTATATTTCAAGGTTTTTTGATATTTCTGGTTTGCGGTATGAAAATAAATTCCTATGCTTTCAAGTTTGCTAAGGTTGTTGAATCTTAGGCATGATTTATAAACTATGAGTTCTCAAAATATATTATTGATTCGAAGTTGACTATTTTTGCCTTCAAGCATGTTTGTTTATAGCACGTCACTCACTGAGCTTTCTAGCTCACACTTTCAAAATGTTTTCTCTCCCCATGTAGCGATCGAATTCTTGGTGCCTAACCTATAGATGACATGCAGAAATGCATGTCATCTTAGTCCTTTTACTTAGAATTATGAAGGTTGTTAGGTAGAAATTGCGTCGGTCGTGCTAGGAATTCATGAGAAAAAAAAAGTTTGCGTCGATCAGCATGTCAAATCTCAACTAACCCATTACTTTGCATTAATTATGGTTCAATGTTCTATTTTTGTAGCCAATGCAGGAAATGAACGCAAACGCGAAAATCGGACCATCGCATAGATGACCGCATGCAGAGAAACACTCCATCGCAAGGTAAACGCATCGATCAACGCATGGATGTTGCGGTAATCAGACGTATGCATCCATCGCATGGGAGTTACGCTCGTCAAGCGATTGCAGTCATCATGTAGAGTTGTGGTGTTAAGAAAATGCGGTCATTGAATGATTGCGGCTACGCGACAACACATTCTAATGGGATCAACAAAAGGTAGGTGGAATGAACGCATCAACACATCTACCTCGAGAAAGTCCAAAGCTGATGTTGACATTTCACCTACCACACCGTTAGTAGCAGAGGTTCAAAAAGGATGAACGCGTCAAACGTCAGACTCAAAGCAGCCCAATTAATGCTGTCGGCGACCCAAGCTCCATAAATAGAGGCCGATGAGCTGAAATTCAATCATCCAAAAATTATCCCTCAACCGAGGATTTTCCCCGCAATCCAGACAAATGTGTGAGAAGATGGCTGAGAGTTCTTCACCTCCTTCATCCATTTCGAGTGACGATTGGAGCCTTCGATCGGAGTTAGATCTCAAGAGATTCAGCTCCTCCATCTATCCATGGCACCACCGGCAGCCTTGACGCATATCTGTTGGAAGAAAATCTTTGCTTCCAGCCGGTCATTTCTTTTTCCTTTCTTTTCCCTACATTGTATTGTATGACATTTTGGAATTAAGGAATTAATACAATCTGTTTTCAACGCATTTCTCTGTTCCTTCGACTCCATCTCCATCTTCTTTGCTTAGCATCTTTACTTTCATTGTAGCACTTAGTGGCATTAGTTGGGTATTGCATACTTAGTCATGTGGATTAGGAATATGAAGCATGTAGCAATCCATCGAGAGGTGTGCATTGTGCGAGTGTGTGAGTAACCTTATTTGCTTAGTGTGAAGCTGCTACAATGCCTGTCTATAGGCTAACACATTGCTTGTCAATGAATGAAGTCAGCAACAATCAACTGCCCGGGAGGGTAAGTGATTGGACGCATTAAGCAAGGTATACGTTTTTCACTAGGGATAGTAACAATCTTGCGTCGACCAAGTTCATGTGTTTGTCTTGTCTTATGTATGCCCAACACCCCTTTAGAGCTACTCGAGAGAGAATCTAAAGAAAGAACTTAATGACTCGAGGGAGCTAGGTTAGAATCTAGACTCGAGAGAGCGAGATTAGATCGGCATAAACAAGAGATAGGGACTTAGAGATAAGCTCTATTTGTCAACACTGCATTGCATGCACCCTAGAAATAGGAATGATGATATGTGGTCGCCTTGTTTGTGTATCATCGCATAGACAAGAATTAGAGGCTTATGTATAGGCCCTATAGACACCTTTGCACATACATCGCATGCGTTCTAGCATTAGAAGCCGTAGCATTCGCACCGAGAGGTGGTTTATTATTGTATGAGTGTTGCATGATCGCATTAGTTTACGTTGACTAGGGTTGCCTTGCGATCACTCTTAAGGGTTGCAATGAAAACATCTCCTCATTTTATCTACCATCTTCTCATTTTATCTACTTTCCCATATATTTATTTCATGTCAAGGTTTGTTGCATCTCTACCTTTCATTCATATTCTCATTGCGTTGTCTGTTAGATAAGAATAGGAGTAGGATTAACGTAACAATATCCCCTCCATTCTTTTACTCAACCGTCGCATGCACAATCACTGCAAACATATAGTTACAAGTCCCTGTGTTCGACCTCGGATTACCCGAGAAACTTGCATTCATGTTATACTTGGTGTGAATGCAAGAAAACTTGTGGCAAGACGCATGGTCATCGCATACATTCGTTAACGCAATTTTTATTCCAACGCATGACCATCAACGCATGCCCATCAATGCATATTTTAGGAACATGCAACACATAATGCGTCCAAGGGAAGTTGGTTGTCGAGTAAAATTGACTTCCAATTTTCGTGCATCACCTACTACAGTCAGACTACCATGTTCTCAGAGCATCATATAGTTTAAAGTCCACTTAGGTTTTGATTATGTTCTTTGTCTTGTCTCATTGTTGTTTAACATACTAGCAAGGACTGAGAGGGACTTTCTAGTTATGTTCATAATTGTAAATATTAATATACGTTAGGCCTAAGCATGTGTTATATGGAGTTTCTAGTTGCCCTGAAGGCTAAGCTATGAGATGGTTGCTTGTATATATATATTGTTGCTTATCAGGTTAAGAAGGAGAACATGTTAAACAGGTTACAGGTGGACAGTAGATTTCATAAGAGGGTTGACATTTGTTGTCTTCACATCCCTTTCTGGGTTAAGAGGGGTTGTGACACGATTCAATTGCAATTTAAATAAATTATGCTCACAAACATACACAATGTTAAAATCTATAGAAAACATAAAAATTTTCATTCTATTTTCCCAAACATTATAATTTCTATTATCATCAAAGAATGGGGACCTACTGATCGAAAAAACAACATGCACAGCAGAAATGGGAATCGATTTTACTCTAATTGCCCAAATTAAACATGCAACCCAAGTGAATTAATTAGGGTTATTTTGAAATAATACCTTTAGAGCTCCCGAAATCGTCTATCTCCACTCGAACACGAACCGGACAACCACTAGAGCTGACCTACTATCCTTTGGACTCAGAACCGGGTTGTAGGACTCGATGGATGAAGAACTCAAGAGAGAGAAAAGATGGAAATAGAAGAAGGGATTTTGGAATAGGTTTGGGTTTTTCTTTTTAGCCCAATTTTAGAAAAATATTTTGGCAAAAAGTCCAAAAATCTTTATTCCAAAAACACAAGCCCATATTTATAGAAAAGGGTCATGCAAAATTGCATGTAAAAAACTTCACAAACTCCCAACACCTAGAATCCACTATCTAAGTGGGCTTAATGTCTCCACTATAAGCCAACACCTAACCCACTATTTTGTTAGTGGAATTATCCAACAAAAGTCTGAATTTTCCCACTAACTTTAGTCAAAGGGCAACATAGTCATTTGGTCAAAGTCAAACTTTGACCAAAAAGTCAACATTTTGACTTTTTATGATTTTTTTCGTGTTGACTAATTTTGACCTCCCGAGCATGAATCCGCATTCATTTTCTCAAAATTCAAATCACATTTGAATATAAGGTCGGTCAAAGTTTGACTTTTCAAAGTCAAAAAACAACTCTTTGACTGTTTACATCTTTGACCATTTCTATTATTTTCGAGCTTTCGAATATGAACATATTCATATTCTTGATATTTAAATCACATTTAAATATTAAAGCTATATCTCTAAACTAAAAAATCGACCACTATATCACATATACTTGTCGATTTCTCTCTCTTCACCTAATTCGAACAATTCGAATTATTCTATCATATTGTTCTAAGTCTATTCCATATGAACTAGTAGGGGAACCTAATGGACCTATAGATCATGGGCTCCAATGATCCAGGATTAGCTGATTAAACTCTTTAGACGGAGCTAATCAACATTCGTTAACTAACGGGTCATTCTACTATAGTCCGTAGTTACACTCCCCTCACCATAGATATATTTGTGTCCATTTGATATAACCATGATTAGTAAGCTAATCCTTCACAAGTTGTTCGTAATCTCGGTTGGGTCATAAAAACCGTTTTACCCCTGAGACTACATCTTATTCCTTAAGTTCCACTGATCCTCTAATGAATAATTGGTTTAAGGTCGACCTATAAACCGAAACCCTCTCGGGCCAATGAGAGGGTGGAGCCCCTTGTTCAAGATCTGGATTTAGTACTAAAGGGAATAACCTATCTACTATCCCTATAATTGGTAGGAGTGAATTCCGTCTTACACCCTATGTTCCCAACTATCCACCTGATCTTACCCCTAAAATGGGAGGCTTATTGGACCAGCGATAATGAGCTGCCCTCACCTATGCAGATCTAAGGATAATTCCAAGTGAACAGGAGTTCATAGTTAGCTCAGGATTAAGATTAAGTTACCTAGGCCATCAATTAATGAAATAGTCAGTTTTATACATTAAACGGCATTTAGAACGTAAAAGTGACTATTTAATGGTTCAGTCTTATGTAAAGTCTTTACATAGGATGCCCCCATTTTCATGTCTCCACATGAACGATTTAGGATCACATCGTTTGTACTAACTACAAAATGGGTCACATCCATAGTGTCCCCAGAATAAGGCGTCCAACCTTATTCATATACTATAGACCATTTTGCTATATATTTGAACTTGATTCACATTTATGTCACTACATAAAGTTCATACTTAAACTTAATAGCCTTGGATCCTTAGTTTAATGGATTCATGAATATAGAATTTAAATTTACTAAAGATTTTCAATAACAGCTTTATTGAACAAGAATATGATATTACAAACTACGAGTTTTAGGATATAAAATCCAACAAACTCCCACTTGGACTAAAACTCCTAGTAGGATCAAATGATGCTGAACTTAACTGTGAGAAATTAATATTACATATGAGTACAATAAACATATGAATACAATAAACTAGGGCTTTCACGCCCAACATAATCTCCCACTTATCCTAGTTTAGAAACACCGTAGACCTAAACTCTGTAGGTGACCGTCAAAAACTTTAGTCGTGAGGGTTTTTGTAAAAGGATCAGCAATGTTTTGCTCAGAAGGTATCTGGGTCACTACAACGTCACCACGGTGTATGATTTCCCGCATATGGTGGTACTTGCGTTCGATGTGCTTTCCCCGTTTATGGCAATTGTACCGCTGTTGTCACAATACAAGGTGATGGGTAGATGCATATTTGGAACAACTTCCAAATTTGTCCATAATTTCCTCAGCCATACTGCTTCTTTTGCTGCTTAGCAAGCAGCTACGTATTCAGCTTCCATTGTGGAGTCAGCTATACAGGTCTGTTTTACGCTTCTCCACACTACTTCTCCTCTGTTAAGAGTGAACACTTATCCAGATGTAAACTTTCTAGCATCTTTATCAGTTTGGAAATCAGAGTCAGTGTATCCAGTAAGGTTCAGATCCTTAGCACTATACACGAGCATGTAGTCCCTAATTCTCTTGAGATACTTTAAGATGTTCTTAACGGCAGTCCAATGATCACGTCCAGGATTAGACTGGTATCTACTGACGATCCCTACTGAGTAGCATATGTAAGGTCTAGTACATAACATTGCATACATCAAGCTTCAAACTGCGGAGGCATAGGGAATATTTCTCATATCCTCAACTTCTTGAGGTGTCTTAGGACATTGTCTTTTTGACAGATGAATTCCATGTCTGAAAGGCAACAGACCCTTTTTGGACATTTGCATTTTATATCTAGACAACATTTTGTCTATATAAGATGCTTGAGACATGACTAGTGTCCTATTCTTGCGATTCCGAACAATTTGGATCCCAGGAATATACTGTGCATTTCCTAAATCTTTCATTCGGAATTGTGTATCTAGCCATTGTTTGACGTCAGTAAGATATCCTACATCATTCCCAATGAGTAGAATATCATCGACATATAAAATTAAGAACGCTATAGTAGAATTGACGATCTTCTTGTAAACACAAGGCTCGTCAACATTCTGTTCAAAGCCATAAGATTTTATTGCAGTATCAAACCTTATATTCCAGAATCTAGAAGCTTGTTTCAACCCATAAATGGATTTTTGAAGCTTACAAACCTTTTGTTCTTGACCTTGTGCAATAAATCCCTCTGGTTGAGCCATATAGATACTCTCTTCAAGATCATCGTTTAGAAAGGTTGTCTTGACATCCATCTGCTAAATTTCATAGTCATAAAAAGTGGCAATGGATAAGAGTATTCTTATCGACTTAAGCATGGCAATGGGAGAAAAAGTTACTTCATAGTCCACACCCTCTCTCTGTGTATAACCCTTTGCCACAAGTTAGGGCACTAAGCAAGTGGTGCTATGCTATTTGGCCCATTGGCTCTAACTTCTTGAAGGGTTCGCTTTTCCTCTCCTTTCAGTTATAGATAAGTGGGCAATTGAACTACTAGAGAAGCCTACCTAATACCTATAGACTTTCCTTACACTGCTACAACTGAACTGGGCCAAGCCCAAAGAGTTCTTTCTTAAGGGAAAATCACTCTTTCTGACCTCTCCTACAAGTTCAAAAGTGATGGAAAAAAACGTTCACTCTGCTTTATGAAAGGAAAGAGAAGATTCTCGACTGAAAGAAGAGGTTAGTAGTCGCTATAGATCGAGGTAGCCAGTGGTGATCTCACTTTCGAAAGAGAGTCTCGACGTGCTTAGTAGCGCATCTACCCAAACTTTTCTGGTTTACCCCAGCATTCCCCACTTGTCCGACTATTGCTGAGAAATTTTTGGCTATCAACGAACCTCCCCAGAAGTTAATTTTAATGTGGCCGATTTCCCCTCTTTTGTAATCAGTTTCGCTACAGCACCTGCTACTCTAGCTTCGAGCCTTAAAAGTCTATACTTTACCAGCTTGTTCTCGTTTTCTCTTGTAGATCCACTTACAACCAATTGGTTTTACATCATTTGGTTGATCTACAAGTTTCCAGACAGAATTGAAGTACATAGATTCCATTTCAAGGTCCACGGCTTTGACTCACTGATCACAGTCCACATCTTTCATCGCTTGTTTATAGGTCGATGGATCCTCTATGCTGTCATCAGGTATGATGATTTGTGTTTCTGTTAAACCCAAGTAACGGTCAGGCTACTGAAGAACCCTCCCACTACGTCGAGGCATTCTCAACTCTTGAGAAGTATGTGACTGACCTGATGTACTAGTTTTATCTACTACTTTAGTAGATGAACTAGCTCTATCTGTAGCATCTTTGGAAATTTCATTCAATACTAGTTTACTGCGAGCTTGATGACTTCTTATGTGGTCTTCCTCTAAGAATGTGGCATTTGTCGATACAAATACCTTATTTTCTTGAGGATGATAAAACAGACCACCCCTTGTTTCCTTTGGATAACCTACAAATAGGCATAATTTTGAACGATGTTCCAATTTCTTGGGATTTTGTACCAACACATGTGCTGGGCAACCCCAAATTCTAAAGTGATGTAAACTACTTTTTAACCCTTTCCATAGCTCAAAAGGTGTTTCCGAAACACTTTTAGAGGGAACATTGTTCAAAATATGGACAGTAGATTCAAGTGCATATCCTCAAAAGGAATTAGGCAATTGAGCATAGCTCATCATAGAGCGAACCATATCTAATAAGGTTCTATTTCTTCTTTCTGATACACCGTTATGCTGAGGCGTACTAGGTGCAGAGAGTTGTGACTGGATCCCGTTTTTTATCAAATATCTTGGAATTGTATGTCCATATACTCTCCACCTCGATCTGATCGAAGTGTCTTTATTATTTTATCTAATTCATTCTCAACTTCAACCTTATATTCTTTGAAATTTTCAAGAGAATAAGACTTGTGATGAAGCAGGTAAACATGACCATACCTTGAATAATCATCAATAAAACTGATGAAATATTCATACCCACCTCGAGCCTTGATATTCATTGGTCCACAAAGGTCCGAATGTACGAGCTCTAAGGGTAATTTGGCACTGAGACCTTTTCCAGTAAAAGATCTCTTGGTCATCTTTCCTTCAAGACAGGATTCACATGGAGGTAAAGAGTTATCTTCTAACTGACTTAAAAGTCCACTTTTGACCAATCTCCCAATCCTATTGAGATTTATGTGACCAAGTCTAAGGTGCCATAATAGGCGTTGGAAGAAACCTTCTATTTTTTATTCTGAGTTTCTAATGTTCTAAACATTTCAGTATTTAAAACAAAATTTGCTCTAGTTGGTCTTAACTTATATAAGTTGTCTTCAAGTGTAAAAGAACAAATTTGAATACCTTTACAAAAAATGAACACTTCATTTATATTAAAAGATATTGTATATAATTGTTCTATAATACAAGCGATAGACATCAAATTCCTCTTCATAAGAGGTGCATACAAAATATTTTTAAGTACTAGATATCTATCTTCAAAAAACAACTTTAGATCTCCCACTGCTTTAGTTGGGACAACCTCTCCTGTTCCAACTTTGAGGGTTATCTCACCTTTTTCAAGCTTTTTCCAAGAACTAGTTTCCTGAAACGAGAAACAAATATGATTAGTGGCTCCTGAATCTAGTATCCAGGTTGAAATATCATATTCCACTAAACATGTTCCAACGACCAGTAAATCATATTTACCTTGTGCCGTTTTCTCAGCTATCTTCTATGCATGGTACTTCGGACAATTTCTCTTCCAATGCCCATTTTGGTTATAGTGGAAACATTTTCCTTTATCTGTATCCTTCTTTCCCTTCTTTATCTTTGGAGCCTGCCCTTTTCCCTTCTTTTTCATTTGAGTTTTAGAGGGTCCACCTTTGGCTTTAGAGGACGATCCTCTTAAGAACTTTTTCTTGGCGGTAGCAACATTTGCTTCCACTTCCTTCCCCTTACCTAAAGTTAAGAAGGGTAGTGAGGTTAAATTCTATCTTATTTAAAGACGCATTTGTCTTGAAAGGTATAAAACTCTTCGGAAGAGATTGTAAGATAAAGCTAACCTAGTTATCCTCATCAATGGGTCCGCCATTTACTTCAGCGATATTGAAGTACATCATCATGTCCAAGACATGTTCTCTAACAGAGGTCCCTTCCTTCATCCGCTTCATGTAAATGTGTTTAATTGCCTCGTGTTTGAGGGACCATGATGGTTGCCCAAACATTTCTCTTAATGAATCTATTATCTCTTTATCCGTAGCTAAGGATTCATGTTTCTTTGCCAAAACATCAGACATGTTGGCAAGAATGTAAACATGCCTTTTCATTGGCTCTGACCCATCGATCGTATGCTTCCCGAACAATTCGGTTAGCATTTGAGGCTGGGGCTTGAGGACATTCCTCAGTTAAGACAAATCTTAAATCGTCAACTACCAGTAATGTGTTTAGATTTGATTTCCATGCCGAATAATTATCACCGTTTAGTTTCTCGGAAGCTAAGAGTTGAATTATTGAGCTATTAGATAAACATATTCTTTTAGAAAAAAACTATAATCACAAAGAAACCAATTTAATTTAGAGAAAACTAATAATGTACCTTTCATTATTATATTTTGCAACGATATTTCAAAAGTTTAGAGTAACCTCCACCAAAGGGCAGTCGATTATTCCTCTTTTGAACCAAAACAATCTTGACTAGATGTTAACCCTATAATAACTCTTTATTCTTATAGCACTTTAGTTATCGTTACTTTGGTCGAGAATATACTAACATTTTAGTAATTCTTGTAAGAGTAACCTTCCATTTTTGGATTTCAGAAACCAGAATCAACATGCTTCCGAAAATGGAAAGTCAATATAAAAACTGATCTAAGAGAGCCTATCCAGATTTGGAGTTCGCGGTGTTCCAAATCCTATAATACAACCCTCCGAAGGGAAACGTCACTCCATGCAGACATGCAGGCACATTATAGGAATCTCACGGTGCGACCTAATGGAAGAGACCGTGGGATATGTTGTTACATACCCCTCACCCACTTACTATGAACTACTTCCCCTATTCACCTTGATATTAATCCATGCAAACACCTCCTCCGAAGGGAGTCCGCTCCTAAGCACGGCCCAAAGCCCTGCATGGACCTCACAATGTGAACTCTTAGGGATGCTAGAGCTAAAAGTAACGCACTTCTCTCTAGCTGAAGTGTTCTATAATGGTTTTAGGGTATAAAAAAAATACTTAGAAGATATATTTCGACTAAAATTAAACATATCCTAAATCTAGGTGATAGATCCATGTATAACTCTTATACTAGAATTTAACCTATGATGTCTAGGTGATAAACAAATTTTATTACCTCACATCTCTCACGCATTCTCATTAAAACTAGGGTTATTTGACTTAGACGCCAGTTTGATCTCCAGGTAGGATGTGTTCCGTAAATCGTCATCTTAAGAACCCCAACCTTAGACAAAGCTCCCCGTAAGTAAATAACTCTTTGTTTAACAAGTAAATCGACCTATTCTCTAACTCTTTAGAAAAATCGATTGAAATTGTAACAATTTAATCCTAGGTGAGCATGCGACTTTTACCTTTATTATAGATTTTAAAGTCTAAGTTATTTTATAACAATTATAAAATAAAATTATAACCATTATAACCCTAGAAATCATACATCTATAACATACATTTCATTTTAATGATCATGGCTTTAAATATAACACTTTATATTAAAAAAATAATAATAAATAAATAAATAAAATAAAAACTTAAACATGCATTATATACATTATAACAATTATAATATCTATTAAATGCATGTACATGTTTTACCTATGGTGGGATTTTAAATCTATATGGCATACTATATGCACAACAAGATTCAAAATTTAATTGTAAAACATACATCAACATGCTTAAGGTAAACACCCTAAATAAATTGGTTTTGGCTCTTAAATTAAGCTGACAACTAAATTATTACAATAAATAATTTGGTGTAGTACAAAAACCACTCTGAACCAGCTTCAAACACCTTTGAATCAACTTGAACCAGCCAAAAAACTCTCGAACTGGCCCAAAAACTCAAAAATTAGGTTGAACCAGTCAAACTAGCTCAATTGGACCGGTCCAGACCGTCTGGATCGGTTGGTCAACGCTTGCTGGCGCAGTCAATGGAAGCACGGGGGGTCGACGGAGCAAAAGACGCGCGGGTCGCGCGAGACAGCTTCAAATTGAGTCAAACGGAGTGGGCTGAGAAACCGGGCGGGTAGCGAAATGGGTCGGAGCGCTGGTCGACAGCTGGCGCGTGCGGGTTGCGAAGAACTAGGTCGGATCTGGGAGCTCGTCTCGGGTCTGGGTAATATTCGGGTTTGTGAGCCTTTTTTCCTTCATTTTGAAGCTGTCCTCTTTCCCGGAACCAAGCAATTACATGCTAATTTCAACTCTAATGACTCTAAAAAATTTACAGACCCTTTTGCACACATTAATGCTCAAATGTGAGCAATTACAAATTAATACTACAAAAAAAAAAAACTTAATTTAATTGCCAAAACCTAAAAATCATTTTAGTTTCCAATCCCAATTTTATCTAATAAATTGATACCCACCACATGCAATTGAGTAAAATTAAAGCATGCTCTGATACCATATGATCGAAAAAACGACATGTGCAACGAAAATGAGAATCGATTTTACTCTAATTGCCCAAATTAAACATGCAACCCAAATGAATTAATTAGGGTTATTTTGAAATAATACCTTTGAAGCTCCCAAAACTCGTCTATCTCTACTCGAACACGAACCGGACAACCACTAGAGCTGACCTACTATCCTCTGAACTCAGAATCGGGTTGTGGGACCCGATGGATGTAGAACCCGAGAGAGAGAAAAGATGGAAATAAAAGAAGGGATTTTGGGTTTGGGTTTGGGTTTGGGTTTTTCTTTTTAGCCCAATTTTAGAAAACTATTTTGGCAAAAAGTCCAAAAGTCTTTAATCCAAAAACACAAGCTCATATTTATAGAAAAGGGCCATGCAAAATTGCATGAAAAAAACTTCACAAACTTCCAACACCTAGAATCCACTATATAAGTGGGTTTAATGTCTCCACTATAAGCCAATACCTAGCCCACTATTTTGTTAGTGGAATTATCCAACAAAAATTTAGATTTTCCCACAAACTTTAGTCAATATTAACAGTCGTCTCAAATATACCCACATATTCCCTATTCAGTAATCCATCTATATCATCACCCAATTTATTATTCAATGGACTTAATGATCACACCTCATTCGAACTCATACTATATTCCAAAATAAAATCAATGAGATGGAAATGAGGGAACATTTTGGGCCATTTGAACTAGAAATGACGGTATCATACTTCTAGATTTATGGACTTCTATGGGTAACTTCGACACCAAAAGAGCCATTTGAGACAAATCGTCATCGAGTAAAAAAAATGAAGATCTTCTTGATTATTGATCACAAAAGCAGATACATTCTGCCTACATTGAACAAAAATTTTATTACCAAATCAAACTCAACTTAACTTATCCCACCAATTTTATATACTTCCCATAAAAACTCCCCATACTTTATTCTAACGTCTACAATCAAACCTTTCAACTGTAGTCATTTGGTCAAAGTCAAACTTTGACCAAAAAGTCAACGTTTTGACTTTTTATGATTTTTCCGTGTTGACTAATTTTGACCTCCCGAGCATGAATCCGCATTCATTTTCTCAAAATTCAAATCACATTTGAATATAAGTTCGGTCAAAGTTTGACTTTTCAAAGTCAAAAGTCAACTCTTTGACTATTTACATCTTTGACCATTTCTATTATTTCCGAGCTTTCGAATATGAACGTATTCATATTCTTGATATTTAAATCACATTTAAATATTAAAGCTGTATCTCTAAACTAAAAAATCGACCACTATATCACATATACTTGTCAGTTTCTCTCTCTTCACCTAATTCAAACAATTCGAATTATTCTATCATATTGTTCTAAGTTTATTCCATATGAACTAGTAGGGGAACCTAATGAACCTATAGATCATGGGCTCCAATGATCCGGGATTAGCTGATTAAACTCTTTAGACGGAGTTAATCAATATTCGTTAACTAACGGGTCATTCTACTATAGTCCGTAGTTACACTCCCCTCACCATAGATATATTTGTGTCCATTTGATATAACCATGATTAGTAAGCTAATCCTTCACAAGTTGTTCGTAATCTCGGTTGGGTCATAAAAACCGTTTTACCCCTGAGACTACATCTTATTCCTTAAGTTCCATTGATCCTCTAATGAACAATTGATTTAAGGTCGACCTATAAACCGAACCCCTCTCGGGCCAATGAGAGGGTGGAGCCCTTTGTTCAAGACCTGGATTCAGTACTAAAGGGAATAACCTATCTACTATCCCTATAATTGGTAGGAGTGAATTCCGTCTTGTACCCTATGTTCCCAACTATCCACCTGATCTTACCCCTAAAATGGGAGGCTTATTGGACCAGCGATAATGAGTTGTCCTCACCTATGCAGATCTAAGGATAATTCCGAGTGAACAGGAGTTCATAGTTAGCTCAGGATGCCCCCATTTTCATGTCTCCACATGAACGGTTTAGGATCACATCGTTTGTCCTAACTACAAAATGGGCCACATCCATAGTGTCCCCAGAATAAGGCATCCAACCTTATTCATATACTATAGACCATTTTGGCTATATATTTAAACTTGATCCACATTTATGTCACTACATAAAGTTCAAACTTAAACTTAATTGTCTCGGATTCTTAGTTTATTAGATTCATGAATATATAATTTAAATTTACTAAAGATTTTCAATAACAGCTTTATTGAATAAGAATATGATATTACAAACTACGAGTTTTAGGACATAAAATCCAACACCTACCAACTCAATGATTTTCTAAAGTTGACAAAGCTTTAGCAGTTAAGCTTTTTTTAAAAAAAATAAATTTCAAGATGAGCAACTTTGCTTTGATACCAATTATAGGAGTGATAAAACTCAAACAATGGGTATCAATTCGTAGTGATTTATGAATATTTTTATTACAAATAAGAGAGCAATTGGCTCTGGTACCAATTGTGGAATCGGTATGATAACCCAAAAGGGGAGTGAATGGAATTTAATCAAACTAATTAAACTTTTCACTAATGTGGGCCCAATTAAACAAATAAATACACTTTATGATAATAAGTAATTTAAACAAGAGTTTTTTAAAAATACATTCACTAAAAAAAGATCAATAAATTGACATGAACTAATTCAAGAACAAATTATTGCATTAATTTCATGCAATAGCATATATTAACAAATTAATTGCAAAATTAAATAGGATAGAGATACAGAAATTGACAAAGGCAATTATATAGTGGTTCAAAATCCCTACTCTAGTCCCCAAGACTCCTTCTTGGATATTTGAATAAAACATTTACTGATTCTTTCTACTAATTAGAGCCTAACTACTATATCATATTGATCTTGGAGAAGGTGAAGAGTTTAAAGAGAGCGAAGTTGGTATCTAAATTTAATTTGAGCCATAAAGAAGTTGAAATAGTAATAATGAGGATGATGATGACAACACGCACGCGCACACACACAAACACATAATTTTGTTTTAGATTTCTTTTCTCTCTCTTTTTTACACATCATTTTTAACTTAAATGACCCATGAGTATGAATGCATAGCCTGACTCGAGTAGTGTGGTTACTTACTGGGTAATTTAGATATTCAACCCTTCAAGAAAACTAAAATTGTTAGTAAATTAAAGTATGCATGTTCCACTAGTATGAATGCACCCATTTTGTAAAGGAAATGACTTATCAATGCATGACAAGGACCTGTGATGGTTGCCATATGACC
The DNA here is from genome assembly GCF_009727055.1 of Benincasa hispida. Classification (NCBI taxonomy): domain Eukaryota; kingdom Viridiplantae; phylum Streptophyta; class Magnoliopsida; order Cucurbitales; family Cucurbitaceae; genus Benincasa; species Benincasa hispida. The sequence goes on from NC_052359.1 coordinate 28,027,326, forward strand.
AGTTATAACTTTAGCGGTGGTTTTCATGTTCATGTTGTAAGTCTTGAAATGTTTGAACTTAGAGTTTCCCTATAAGCATTCTTGAAACTTTTATGTATTTATTGTTTCTTACTTTTAAATTTACGGGGATCCAGAATAAAGGTTTTGAGTTATTTGAATATTTATTTTATTAAAGTTATTTGCTTTCTGAAATTTGTTTGATTTCATTTAAAGAGTTTTGCTTTGAAATGTATGCATGCATGAAGTAGTGAGCCATGTTAGTAGTCTTAGAAAGTCGAGCATTGCACATGACCTTTTCTATGTCGACCAGATCCTTACATATTAAGGTCCGACCACTACGACATGCATACTTAGATTTTCTATCATGAGATGCGTTTTGGTGAAAATTTCAAAAGAACACATCTAAAATTTTATGAATTAAGTAGCAAAACTATACAAAAGTTTATTTTACAAAACACTAGGATCCTTAAACATTAGCATAGTGGAACAAAATGCCTATATGATCAAAATAGTGAGTTTGATTGTTGGCCACTTGAGCGACGTCCAGTCATGCCACCTACGCTATGTCATTACCTACAAAGTCTGTAAAATAGGATGAGTATATAATATACCCAGTAAGTAGTTCTCACTTAAGGTAGTGACCAAATGCACAGTCACATGCAACATGTCATGAAAACATATGATTGGGACCCAAAACATAAACTTATAATAACATGAGGTGGTCGGTTATACTTCTAACGTAAGTTCCTCCGCCCTGGTAGGAAGATGAGGACTTAAGCGAAAACTAACCCATCTGATGATTAGCGGGTCATGCAGTCAGTAGGGCTAGAGTCGCATCCAACATCAACCATTAGCATAAATGTAAGATTGGACTAGAGGGGTGCAACCATACATACTCTACTAGTCCTTACCATAAACATAACATAAAATTGGGCCTAGAGGGGTGCAACCATACATGCCCTGCCAGCCTTCAAAGCATAACTTATACCTAATTAAAACTTGATCTTAACATGATCGTGAACAAACATAATGCATGAGGTACCTTGTAGAGAAATGTGTTTTAAACATATAATGCAACATAACAATAAGAACATAATAAAACAACATATCAAAGGTACACTACCATAAAACACTTAGAGAGAATGTGAGATAAACTACTTACCTCTACTGCAATCCTAATTGATTCTTATGGTTTGGTCTTGAAATGCTTTTGATTCTTCTTCTTTTTTAAAAAAAATTATTTTCCAACAAAATGCCCCATTTCCCTACTTATAGGGAAGTTTTAACCGACCTCCTTTTTTTTTTAATGTTTATCTCTTTTTTTATATATATTTATCTTTTTTTTTTTAAGTTTATCTTCTTTTATATTTATCTTATCTGTTTTTTTTTTTTATATTTATCTTCTTCTTTTTTTCTTTCTTTCTTTTTTGTTTATTTTCTTTTATATTAATCATTTTTTTAATGTTTATCTTCTTATATATTTACCTTCTCAAACTGTTTCTTTTTAAGAACTAACCAAGAACTACGAGATCGCCCCTTTCATTCTGGGGTGTTACTGGAAAACAACTCCCTCCGCCCTTGTTTTGGTTCTATATCAGACAAGACCCCTTGCCACCTTCCTTAACAAGCTTGCCTTTTAGTCATCGACTACTTCTGTATATTTGTGTTTATCTTGTTTTATATTTATCTCCTTTTTTTTTATGTTTATCTTATTTTATATTTATCTTTTTCTTTATTTTTTTTAATGTTTATTTCTTTTATATTTATCTTTTCTCTTTTTTTTTAATATTTATCTTCTTTTATATTTATTTTTTTTTATGTTTATCTTCTTTTATTTTTATTTTTTTATGTTTATCTTCTTTTATATTTATTTCTTTACTTAACCGACATAGTCATATAATAGTTTATTTTGCTTTAGAAACTTACTAGATTTTTCTTCTTAAAAATCTTTCTATGTCATCTTTATTTATTTCTAATATATTTACTTGTTTAGATATTTGTTTAATTAAGATTTTATTTGTCAATTATTCAAGGATATCTATGGACTAACTTTTAACCTTATGTATTAAATCTAAAATTGGTCTTCTCTAACAAGTCTTACAAAATTAATAAAATAAAAAAGTTTCAACTTGTAATTTATGCACATACTTGGGTTGTTATATTCTTCCCCCCTTAAGAACTTTTGTCCTCGAAAGTTTCTTGGTTCCTAAATAGATAAGGGTATTTGGCTCTCATTTCTTCTTCTCGTTCCCTTGTAGCTTTTTCTACTTGCTGATTTCTCCAGAGAACCTTCACTAAACTTATTTCCCGATTACGAAGTGACTTCTTCTTTCTTGCTAGGATGCAGATTGGAGTCTCTCCATATTCCAAGGTTTCACTTATTTGTAGGGGTTCATAGTTTACTACATGTGATGGGTCAAACACGTATTTTCGAAGCATCGATACATGAAAGACATTATGTATTGTAGAAAGGGTTAGTGGTAACACCAATCGATAAGCTACTTGGCTAACACGATCTAATATTTCAAAAGGTCCAATAAAGTAAGGGCTAAGTTTTCCTTTTCATTCGAAATGCATAATGCCTTTCATTGGTGCTACCTTTAGAAATACATGATCTCCTACTTTGAATTCCAGCTCTTTTCGACGGTTATCAGCATAACTCTTCTGTCTGCTTTGAGTTATTCACATTCTTTCCTGAATTAGCTTAATTGACTTCGATGTTTGCTGCGCCAATTCAGGCCCTAGTATTGTTCACTCCCCGACTTCATCCCATTGTATAGGGGATCTGCACTTCTTTCCGTATAAGGCTTCGAAGGGAGACATACCAATTGTCACTTGATAATTATTATTATAAAAAAATTCTATAAGGTGTATTTGTGAATCCCACGCTCCAATAAAATCCAAAGCACATGCCCTCAACATGTCTTCTAGGATCTGATTAACTCGTTCTGTTTGGCCATTAGTTTGTGGATGGAAGGCTATGTTGAAATTTAGTTGTGTGCCCATTGCTTTCTGCAAATTTTTCCAAAACCTAGAGACAAAACGAGGGTCTCGATCTGAAACAATTGATACTGGGACTTCATCTAACCGGATGATCTCTTTTAAGTACATTTGAGCTAGTGCTTCCGTAGTGTGAGTAGTCTTGCATGGTAGAAAGTGGGCTGATTTGGTGAGTCGATCGACAATTACCCAAATCATTTTGTAGCCTTTAACAGTTCTCGAGAGTCCTGAGATAAAATCCATAGAAATATGCTCCCATTTCCATTTTGGAACATTTAGAGGCTGGAGGAGTCCTTGTGGTCATTACCTTAGAGCTTTCACCTGTTGACAAACCAAACATTTACTTACATAGTCGGCTATATCCTTTTTCATGTTACACCACCAGTAATGTGCTTTTAAGTCTTGATACATTTTGGTACTCTCAGGATTATTGAAAAGCATGATTCGTGAGCTTTCTTCAGTAGTTCTTTCTTGATTTCTTCATCATCTGGTACATTTAGACGTCCATGGTAGAGGAATGCAAAGTCTGGGGCTGTAGAGAATTCACTGGTTTCTCCATTCTCTAACTGCAGTTGTTTGTTTAGGTATTTATCTGTTTTCTATGCATCAATTATCCTTTGCCTTAAAATAGAACTTGCAATTAGTTGTGTTAATCGAGTTGTGATGGTTTCTGGTATTAGTGAGATTTCAACTCTTTCAAGGTTATCCATTATGTGTTTGGAGATGGTACTTAGAGCTGTCGTGTGAACTGACTTTCTGCTAAGAGCATCATCCACAATGTTAGCTTTTCCTGGATGATAAATGATCTCACAATCGTAGTCTTTGACCAATTCTAGCCATCTTTGTTGCCTCATATTTAACGCCTTCTGGGTAAAGAAGTACTTAAGGCTTTTATGATCTGTATAGACTTGGATCTTTTCCCCATATAAGTAATGTCTCCATATCTTTAAAGCAAAGACTACGGCGGCTAACTCCAAGTCATGAATAGGATAGTTTTGTTCATAAGGTTTTAGTTGGCTTGAAGCATACTGGTACGCTAAATTTGATGTCTTTTAAATAAACATGTGGAAAAATATGGATAATGATGAATGTGAATCATACAAGCTCGTGTTGCCATAAACTTGATGACTTGGAAAGATGGAGATGGAGTGTGGATGCTGTGTTATGCTTATTTACACTTTATGCAATACTACTTTTGGATATATGCATTGTTAACTAAATGTTTGTAGTATGTTATGCGTTATCACAAGTTTCCTTGCGCTGAAACCAAGTATAATTCCAACACAAGTTTCTCGAAGTGATCCAAGATCGAACACAGGGATTGTTGTCGTTAACGTGTTACATTTGTGATATATGCGATCGGTGTTTTTACAATTAATAAAGAGTGTATTTATATAGGAAAATAAATTTCGGTAAAGTAAAATTGTGCAGATAAAATAAAGTTGCGTTAATAAAATAAAGTGCGATAAACCTAAGCTAACGTGATGCAAGATACAAGATACATGATATACATGATGCTGAGTTCGAGACTGACTGTGAAGTTTATACAAAGGATCGTGGTATGCAATGGCAAGGTTTAATTGATGAATCAGAAGGAGAAAGAATAATTAGTACAAACATCGCAAGTTTGTTAATTGCGTTAAAGATACAACAAAGGTTCTGCTTTCCCTTGGCGTACACCTCTCGGTGATCGGCCGCGTTCCCATATCTCTATGGTGAAATAGGGATGAATGTGGTGAATGCAAGGTTGTTTCCATCTCTAGAAGTACTTCTCGCTTTAGTGAACGCATTCTTCCAACCCTCTCTCGATAGGCGGAATGGCATCTTCACTTCTGCTCTCACAGGTGAAGATACCGTCTAGCATACTTTGACTGAACATAATTATTTCTTTAACCCAATTAATTCATTTGCTCAATTATTGCTAATTATCTAAGGGATTAAAAAAACATCGTGGAGAAAATGAAATATGGATGAACGGAGATAGGAAAAGAGATGGAAATGAAAATGATCATAACATTTAATTATAAAATTAAGCGTCTGATACATGGTGTGAATGATAAACTAAGAAGATGAATACAATTGATGATAAAGAGATAGAAACAAATACAGAAGAGTGTCAACGTCTTGACACGGATCTGGACGGTGGATTTGCTTGTCGGCGTGTGGAGTGGATGAAGAGAAGAGCTTCCTTCTCAGGTTTTCTCGTCCGGTAGAAGTAACCTTCGTACAAAGCTTCAACAGTGGGGATCAGAAGGATTCTTGCCCTGAGACTCACCTCTCGGCCTAGTCTCTTAATTCTTCTTGGATCTACTCTAATTAATCGCTCAACTAGTCTCTCCCTCAGATCAGTATATACACTTTTCTCTGTATTCAAGCATAATTTCTCAATGGAATGGCCAGAGCTATCTATAGGCTAAGCTTTGACTCTCTGCATTGTGGTCCCCACTGTATTGTTAAGGCAGTTCTAGAAATGGTGGAGTGAATATTCCTTTTGTTACACAATCAATCCCTTCAGAAATGCACAACGGTCAGCTGTACACGAGTCAAAATCCTCTGCAATTGCGTTGCTCTTTACATCTTTAATCGTTTGACTGCATGAGGTGTTGTTTTTTTTATTACCGCATGTGGTTGAGATTGCGCTGATCGCTTAGCTCTTGATCAATTGTCACATGCACCGTCATTGCATTGATCGTCTATTCATTCCTGACTGATGGGCGCAATGCGACATAGATGCGTTGTTCAGATTATCTTGAGCCATGAACGCATACAGTGATTTAACTTCCTGCAAAACAAACTTGAAATATTCTTTTCTACTATCGCAATGGTGTCAGTGGGTGTATTGATGACAATTTATAATTCTCGCATTTCTTAGTTAATTTCTATACAATTGACACAACTTTCCTTCCTTTTAGCTGCAATATCTAAATAAAACAGTATAAATAACTTGTATTTCTACAAGTTATCACATACGCTATTACCTTTCTGTGTTGCATCAAGACACAACCAAGCCCCTTCTTCGATGCGTCACTGTACACAGTTAAACCCCTTGATCCATCAGGTATAGTGAGAATAGGGGTTGTGGTTAATCTTCCTTTTAGTTCCTAAAAGCTTTGTTCACATGCTTGGTTCCAGACAAAAGGATTATTCTTCTTGGTGAGGTTAGTTAAAGGTAATGTTATACTTGAGAAATTCTTCACAAATCGTCTATAATATCCTACTAATCCAAGAAAGCTTCGCACCTCGCTGACTGTTATTGGACGAGGCCACTTGCTAACTATTTCAATCTTAGTAGGGTCCACTAAGATTCCTTCTTGTTTTACAAATATGCCCTAGGTAGGCAACTTGTCACACCCAAAACTTGCACTTGGAGAATTTGGCATACAACTTTTTATTTCTTAATATGGAAAGGATGTCCCTAAGATATTTTTCATGTTCTGCTTCAATCTTGGAATAGACTAGAATATCATCTATGAATATAATCACGAATTTATCAAGATAGTCCTTAAAAATTATATTCATAAAGTCCATGAAGGTTGTTGGGGCATTAGTTAATCCAAAGGGCATCACAACAAATTCATAATGCCCATATCTTGTTCAGAAAGAAATCTTGGGTATATCAGATTCCTTGATTCGTAGTTGATGATATCCAAATCATAAGTCTATTTTGGATAATACTGAGGCTCCTTGTCATTGGTCAAATAAGTCATCAATGTGTGGGAGTGAGTACTTATTCTTTATTGTCAACTTATTCAACTCCCAATAATCTATATATAGACGCATTGATCCATCCTTTTTCTTAACAAACAAGACAGATGCTCCCCATGGAGACATGCTAGGGCGTGTCTAATAATTCTTGTAATTGTATTTTGAGTTCTTTTAACTCTGCAGGTGACATTCTATATGGTGCTTTAGATATTGGTTCAGCTCTGGGAATTAGGTCTATACCGAATTCTATTTCTCAACTAGGAAGTAAACTTGGAAGCTCTTCTGGGAATACATCTTCAAACTCTCTTATTACAGAAATGGTCTTAATTTCATCCTTTTGGTTTCGTAAATCCACCATGCTTGCTAGATATGCCCAAGCCTTATGGTTGAGCAAATGCTTAGTTTTTAAGGCTGAAATTATTCTTGGGGCTGATTGTATATTAGAACTCTTAAATTTAAATTTGGTTCCTGTTGGAAAGGTGAAAATGACCTCTTTATTATGGCAATCTATGTTGCATAGTTTGCTACTAACTAGTCCATACCTAGTATTATGTCAAAATCACTTATGTCTAGGATGATAAGAGTCACCCCTAGTTTATGTCCTGATGCTGACAACTCACAGTTTTCCACCATTCAGCCGGCCAGCATAGATACTCCGACAGGAGTAGCTACGGATAGAATGTAGCATAAGGGTTTTGATGTTAGTTGAGCATGTTTTGCAAATGTTGTAGAGATGAATGAATGACTAGAGCCCAAATCAAATAAAGGGAAGGCATAATACCCGAGGATGGTTCTCTACCTCTTAACGTGTAACAACAAACACCCGTCCTTTCTACTGTGGGGTAGCCTTGTTATTGGTAGGCTGGGTGGTCTGAGCAGTTGATACTTGGGTGACAAGCTTTGGGAAAGCCTTTGCATAGTGACCTGTCTGGCCACAATGGAAACATACTCCTAAGTTTCAAAGACATTGCCCCTGATGGTATTTTCCACAATTTCCGCACTTAGCATATGAGAAAGTTTGGCTCTTTTGTTGTGACTGTAAGCACTGAGTGCCTTGGGTATCTTTAGCTTGCGTTATGAATGTTGGAAGCTTTATTGGTTGAATTTCCTCTTTTGATTTGGCATTAATCCTCATTCAAGAATTGAGGTGTTGGCAGCAAGATTTACTCCCATGAGTAAGGCTGACTCGAGGGCAAGTGCATACTCTTTATGTCGGAAGGTAGTGACCATGCCTCGAATGCCTTCTCTTAATCCCCAGATAAACCTTTCCACCTTCTTCTCTTCTATGTCTACTAGTCGGGGAACAAAATGAGACAAGCGGTCGAATTTTCGTTCATACTCCGCCACCGACATGTTCCCTTGACGAAGATTAAGAAATTCCACTTCCTTCAAGCATCTTACTGTCAATGGAAAATACTTGTTGTAAAAAGCCTGACTAAATTGCTACCACGAGATCGAACCCTCGATTGTTCTTTGTGTGGATTCCTACTAGAACTTTGCATCACCTCTTAGCATGAAGGTGCCACAATTTACTTTGTGCTCTTCTAGGATGTTCATGTGGTGGAAAATAGTTTCTATTTCTATTTCTATTATCCAATTCTATGCTATAGTTGGATCCACGGATGATTCGTCAAATATTGAAGGATTGAACTTCCTGAATTCTCGAATGATTTTCGAGTCATTTGTATCATTAATTATTGGTGCAATTGACGAGGTTGTGCTTCCATTACCCATATTCTGTATTAGTATCTGTAATGCTTCTGTGTAAGTAACACATAAGGCATTTGTCCATGTCCTAAATTTTGATCCCCTGTGGGTTCATTTCGAGACCTGCCTTGTTGTGTTGGAACTTGTTGTTGTACCATTTGGTATGTACATTCTTTCATAACAAGGAAACAATCTAATCCTACATTTTTATTTATTTATTTATTTATTTATTACTCGTATTTATGTTTACTAAATTATTTACTAAATTACTTATTTGAAACTTCCACTTACCAGCGTATTTAGCACAACTATGGGCATCATATAACAGGCCGAATCATTAAACACCACGACTCTTCTAATGCAATAGAGCCTATTTGGCCCAAATGCTCTGATACCAAACTGTGATAACCAGATCCTTACATAATAAGGTCCGAGCGCTACGACATGCATACTTAGATTTTCTATCATGAGATGCGTTTTGGTGAAAATTTCAAGAGAACACATCTAAAATTTTATGAATTAAGTAGCAAAACTATACAAAAGTTTATTTTACAAAACACTAGGATCCTTAAACATTAGCGTAGTGGAACAAAATGCTTATATGATCAAAATAATGAGTTTGATTGTTGGCCACTTGAGCGACGTCCAGTCATGCCACCTATGTTATGTCTTTACCTACAAAGTCCGTAAAATAGGATGAGTACATAATATACCCAGTAAGTAGTTCTCACTTAAGGTAGTGACCAAATGCACAGTCACATGCAACATGTCATGAAAACATATGATTAGAACCCAAAACATAAACTTATAATAACATGAGGTGGTTGGTTTTGCTTCCTGTTGGGATAGGTGTCCTAATTCTCCCGAAGTCTCGTTGTTTTGTAAAGATACACATTGTTCAATAAATAAATAAGTGTTATTTAATTCTTGCATTTACTCATATCCAATAAACAAATCTCCTTGGTTATCTTATGTGAACTTAAGCATGTATATGTGATATACAAGTGGATCATGCCTTAAGTGATAACCTAAATAGGTCTGTAGTATAAGAATTAAGGTGGGATACCTGATCCTGGTGACACTGCAGATACGACTCGCTTTGTAGAGGTTTACAAGTGTTGTAAACTACTACAGATGATAGATCCTGACCATTCTTGTGGAGACGTGGAGCGGGGGTGTCCTATACAAAGAGTTTGTATAAGACATGGACCACGAGATGATTAGACTCTGTATATAACGTCGTTGATACTAGAGACTTACATCTCACCTAAACGACCATGATCATGGTAACCGTGAGTTTAAAAGGAAAGTGGTTTCCTATTTTCAAAAAGGAGTTTTTACAAAAGATTGAAAAAGTTTTGAGTTTTCTCTCCACGCAAAAGAACTCATGAAGTTGTCAAGTAAATTCGGATTTACTAAACGACGCTGGGCAAGCTAAACGGTCGTGCAGTGGCGAGCTAAATGATCGTGCAGTATTTATTAAACGATCACATGGTCTTGCTAGACGATCGCTTGCCCTAAGTAAACGATCGTGTAGAGTTTGTAAGTGACAGACCGAGCTAAATGATGAACTAAACGATCGCATAGCTTTTGCTAGACGATCGCTTAGCTTTTTCTAAACGATTGGACATCGACCTATACAATAAGTCTCTGCCATCTCCCACTTGCCCAGTTGTGTACACGATCAGTGTTTCCTCCTTCGTCTGCCTCATAACAAGTTCGAACAGAGCTCACCCTTTGGATTCTCACATCGAGAATACCAAGGTCGCCTTGTTGGCGGTGTCAGACTCAACTCGACACCGTCGAGGTTTTCTAGAGGTCGTTCGTGTTGCGGAGGAGTCCGTGACCGAGGAGATCGTTGAGGACGAGCACAAAGTGTTTGTTGCTATGTTGCGGTCGTGTAGATCGAGCGTTCGTGGTTTCTGTTGTTCGAGCGATCAAAGTGCGCAATGGAGTGTGGAGACGCTTCTGCCATTGTGCGTAGAGTTTTCTCTTTATGCGTTTGAGTTTATTTGCTGTAATTTCTCTGTATGAATTGTATAACTGTTTGTTTCAAGTCGACTATAAATGCATTGTTCATTCATGATTGTGATTTGGAATAATCTTGTTTCGCTACTCATGGAAATCTCGCTTCCGATTTCCTTCACCTCGAACGTATTGTCCCCGC